>NC_142747.1:2857500-2997500 GCF_051943395.1 Hippocampus bargibanti | reverse complement strand
CACCCGATGTCCCTCAATCAACTTTGTAAGCACCGATGGCGCACTCGGGGGAGGGGGATTATAATTACCCACCCTCTCACCCCCACCAAGAAAAAAAGCGATAAGAAAGTCCATGAATTTTAAACAGGAGCATGAGAGTGAAATTAAGAGGGAGCGTGGCGCCGCGCTGTCGTATCTCACGGAGGAGAGTTGAAATCAAATTCACATGCGGCGCCGCCTATTTCCATTCCGGACCATTTCCATTTTTACAACTCTGTGAAAACTTTAACGGCCATCTGTCCAAACCCAGCGAGGTGGGGCCGGTGGGGTTGGGGGGAGGTGTAACGGGGGAAATGGCAACAACGTAGCCGCAGCTAACGCGCTGACCGCGGCAAAGTCGCACAATAAACCAAACGCAGTGGCCGTTTTTTGCGCTATAAAAACGGCAACGCGTTGCCCCTATTTGCCAGACCAAAGTGGAGAAAGCCAATCGGGAAATGGATATGTCTCTCGTTTTCAAAAAAATATATTTTCTCGATTCATTGGGTGCCAAGCTAGTTGAATTTGATGAGTCTTATCAGAAACATTTTCAACTGGCATCCTCACGATATTGAAGATGCTTGCCGCCTTGTTGTTAGCATTAGCATTCCCAGTCCACATGGTGTTCTTATTTGTCTCTCGTTTTTGAAAATGTTATTTTCTCCACACATTCGGTGCCGATTTTGACGAGTCTTATCCGAAACGTTTCCAACAGGCATCCTGACGATATTTAAGATGCTTGCTGCCTTGTTCTTAGCATTAGCATTAGCATTCCCTGTCCACATGGTGTTTTAACTTGTCTCTCGTTTTCGAAAAATGTATTTTCTCGACTCATTGGGTGCCGAGCTAGTTGAATTCGACGAGTCTTATCTGAAACATTTTCAACAGGCATCCTTGCGATATTTAAGATGCTTGCCGCCTTGTTGTTAGCATTAGCATTCCCAGTCCACGTGGTGTTCTTATTTGTCTCTTGTTTTCGAAAAAAAAAAAATTCTCGACTCTTTGGGTGCCAAGCTAGTGGAATTCAACGAGTCTCATCTGAAACATTTTCAACGGGCAGCCTCAAGATATTTAAGACGCTAGCCCCCTTGTTGTTAGCATTAGGATGAGCATTAGCATTCTCAGTCCATTTGTTGTTCTTGACTGTGGTTTTTGAAAATGTTGTTTTCTCGACTCATTGGGTGCCAAACTAGTTGAATTCGACAGGTCGCAATTGTGTTAACACAATTGAGATCGTCCCCGTCCTTCCAAGCGCCCCACAGTGGTCCTTAAAGTCAAAAGTTTTTCCTTCCCCTTCAATTTGAGCGTCAAAAGTCATCGAGAGTTGCTTTAAAGAAAATCGGAGCAAGTTTCCCCACTTGGAGCTTAAACAGAAAACGGGATTGAATTTTTATCAAATGACGTGACAATGTCGCAACGGTTTGATTGCACCACCATTTCATCGAATGGAAAATGGCTGTTAGCGTATAAAAAAACGAAAGTAAGGAGAGCCGAGAAAGAAAAAAAAAGTCATTCTGTGATGTGATATGCCGAGGCAGCGTTCCACCTTCAAGGCTGCGCCAGCTTTTTTTTTTTTTTTTGCCTCCACTTCATTATCTGCGTGATTCTTGCCGCGGCGATTAGACCCGCCGGAAATGGCTCTCTTTCTGTCTCCCCGTGAATGTCTGAAAATAATTTCAAAGGGTGGTGGAGGCTGAGGCAAAGTAGTTACAGACTTGGATTTCAGCCGTAGAAAAAAAAAAGTGTTTTTTTTTTAAGTTAATGGCCGCCTGCTAGCTTCCCTGAGCGTACATTTTTCGGAGAACTTTCCTATCACCGGAAAACCTTTGGACTGCAGCCGAAGTAAAAATATGTTGCAACCTTTGTGCAACTCTTGAAGTGGAAAATCTTTGAAGGAGATTTGCCCCCCCCCCCTTTCATCCCACCCCCGTCCGTATCTAAATAAGTCAACATCATCTTTGCATTCCGCACCATCCATATTGAAGCGGTTCGCTCGTCTTTTGATGTCTGCTTTGAAAATGGCGTCTGCTACACTGCACAAGACACGGAAGCTGGTCACGTGATGAAGTCACATGACCAACGGTGCCACCGATACAGATTTCGATAATGGTGGTACTGTATAGAAACCCCTAAGCAAATATCGATTCACCTTAAACTGCTTTTGTATCGATATAAACATAGCAAAATGGCCAGCGGGAGATGAAAAAGAGCACCGTAGTAACCGGATTATCATAATAACCATGTATCATACTAAACAGAAGTAATTTTGCATAAAAAGAGTAGAAATTTGCCGGGAAATGAAAATAGTATCGTAATAAGCAGTATTATCAATATAACCGACATCAATATAACGAGACTTTACTCTGTACTCTGTACATGGAAGAGATGGAGAAACAGGCCCTCACATCCTTCCCGGGGACAAAACCTAGACACTGGTTTAGATATGTGGACGATACTTTTGTCATAATTAAAAAAAAATAATTCAATCCTTCACAGATCACCTCAACTCGGTAGACATCAACATTAAATTTACTCGTGAGGACATTAAAGAGAACCAACTAGCCTTCTTGGATTGTAAATTAATTATAAAAGAGGACAGAGCGCTAAAAACAGAAGTCTTTAGGAAGGCTACGCACACTGACCAATACTTAGTTTTTGATTCTAACCACCCTTTACAACACAAACTAGGAGTTATCAGAACCCTCCAGCATAGGGCTAAACTAATACCAACAAGCATTGAAGGTAGAGAAAAGGACTCAAAACATATCAGGAGAGCACTCACTAACTGTGGATACCCTCAGTGGTCATTTAACAAATGTCAGAAAGAAAGAATAGGGAATGAAACCAAAAATTCTCAAGATACAAAAAGGAGAGTAAGTAGCAGTACCTTACCTTGCAGGAGTTTCTGAAAAACTACAAAGAGTCCTTTGGCAACACAAAATTTCTACTTATTTCAAACCGATAAACACGTTAAGGCAAAAATTAGTGCATCCAAAAGATAGGCTGCCAAATGAAAAACAAAGTAATGTAGTTTATTCAATACATTGTAAGAATGAAAATTGTAAGGAGCAGTACATTGGGGAGACTCAACAAATTCTCAAAAAAAGACTTTATCAACATCGCAAGGATAATACGAGTGGGCCTCAATCGGCAGTACATTTGCACCTAAAAGCTAGCAACCACTCATTTGACGATAATGAGGTTAAAATCTTCGCGAAAGAACATAGATGGTTTGAAAGGGGAGTAAAAGAAGCGATTCTCATAAAACAACAAAAAATCGTTAGTCAGGAATGTAGCAACAATCAGTGGGGCCACAGGGAGTGGTCCTCTGCTCCCCCCAACCTGAGATTAGGGACCTATCATAGCTGTGTCCGGCGCCGCCATGTCTGGACATTAGGGATATATAAATAGGGCCGATACGACCAGTAAGACTTTAGTTCGCTGACGAAGCCTCTTGGATAGGAGGCGAAATGTCCGACACCTTCAAAAAGTACAGATGACGGCTGAAGAAACCTTCTCATCGATGGATCACTCCTGTACGACTGAGAGCTTACACAGACGTCTATTTATAATTGTATTTTATTTATTGCATTGTATTTGTGATTATATTTTAATTTTTATCGTACCTATGCTTCTCTGTGACTATAAAGTGTCCTTGAGAGCTTTGAAAGGCGCTTAAAATGTCATGTATTATTATTTTTATTGAAGTAAAAAAAACAAAAATTAAATAACATATAATATGGCAATTTCACAAGTTTGATTTGCTTTCGGGGTCCAATAAAAATATGGCACATCAAATTTGGCCTTCATTTTGACACCTGTGGTCTTAATTGTAGACATCTACAATTTTTTTTTTTTGCTCTCTGTTTCCGTTCATTTCTTTTTGTGAGGTTTATAAATGAACATTCAAAATAAAGGGTTGTGTGAAACCCCCTCCGCAGTAAAAATCTGTGACTTTGGCGCACGCGATAGCAGCCGGTTAACGCGACAGCTTTCTGTGGGCCCATTTTGGCAGGCGCTTCCTCAGTGGCATCTGCCCAAGTGCTCTAAACTCACACTTTGGAGGGGGGGCAGAGTGCTAACGACGTGAGCTGGGGGAGGGGAATAAAGTTGATTTGGAGGGTACACCACCGCAAACTGGCACTTTGTGGTTGCGGAAAGTTTCCTTTGGAATGTCACCAAGTGGTGTCGGGTACATGCCAGACCACTAGTTGGCGATATCTGATAGCTGCAGAAGAGCGTTCTAAGATTTTATAATAATAATACATTTCAATTATAAGTGCCTTTCAAAACTCTCAAGGTCACTTTACAGTCACAAGATAAGTTTTTCTGTGGGTAAGCAGCGGCAGCCACACGCACCAGCATTCACTCAACCCGAACGTAAATAGTAAGCTAGCTAGCCAGCTAGTAGATAGCTAATAGATAGCCAACAGATGGCTATCTAGGTGGCTAGCTATCTGGCGAGCTATCTGTTGGCTATCTATTAGCTATTTAATAGCTGGCTGGCTAGCTTTCTATCTGTGTATTTTAGTGACAATCAGTGTATTGGCTAACTAACTAGCTAGTTAGCTATATGGCTATCTAGGTGCCTAGCTAGCAGCGACTATTCTTGTTTTTGTGGAAACAAAAATGGCTTTTTACGTCCCTTTGCTGTACCGAACGACTCAGCGTGCGTATTCACCTCGGCCAAACTCTTGGGGGCCATTTTTCCGCCAGACGTTTGCTTCACCGGCGGCGGCGCCGATTGTGGTGTTGCAGGCTCCATGGCCAATGGGTGGGGCTCGGCCTCGGAAGATGAGCGGCATTTCTCCAGCCGGCGCTCCAGCTCATCCAGCTCGTCGGACGGCTCCGTGTTTACCCGCTGCAGTTTTGCGCAGGCCCTGGTGGTCGCCGCCGACAAGGCGGGCTACCGGCTGGACGCCACCGGCCTCAGCAAGCGCGGATGCTGTGAAAGAGGTCTGTGTGTCGCGAGATCCCCTTCCGGACCTTCGCCGCTCCGGGCCTCGCATTTCCGCGTCCTTTCTGCTTCTCTAACGCACGGATGTCTGCTTTGCGCATGGCCCCGTTTTGGGTGGCGAGTTTTGGGTGGACTTGCTTCTGGCTTCCGACCGCGACGGCTTCAACTTAACGTTGCGGACCCACGTCTTCGGCGCTAATGTCAGCGCTCATGCTAACAGCCTTACGTTTTTTTGTTTTCTGGCACAGACAAAGGCTTGCCTCCCAGGCGGCGGCCCGGCAGCCCCTTCTCCACTGACGGCAGCACGGTGGGAACGCACAGCCTGGGCCACCAGAGGGCCGCCAGGCCAGCGCGCAAACCCCGCAACCAGGGCTCCGTACCCCACCGCAGAGGTGCCGCTGGGGACGGTGGGTGCTCATTGACTCCGATCCGCCTCTTTGAGTTTTTCAAATACAGTAAAGTCTCGTTATATCGATATTCTTGGGAGTCAGAAAAAAATGTTGATATAACCGTACTATCGATATGTCCGATCCTGTGCCGTACTGCATGAAGCGGGGGCAATAAATGGGCGATCTTTGATATGGCATGTAATTTTCTCATTGGGTTCATGGATTGCGTACCTAGCATGCTTTTGTACTGTAGTGAAGTGAAAAATAAACTTATGCATTAAATAAAAACATCATTTATTATTTTTATAACGCACTCTTGCAATCGTGACTCTGCGTATCACTCGACATTGTTGACATTGTACACATGAGAGAAACCACGAACGCCAGCATGTACAAACATATGAAAAACAGTGATTATTGCAAGTGATAAAGATATCTGAATACAACACACTTAAGTACATGTATGGAAAACGAAAACGAAAACTACAACGTTTACATTACTTACGTTGATGAAGTATTCTGCGGCACGTCGAACTATTTTGCGATGGAGTTGCTTGATGCATTGTCCCCCACAGCCATGATTGCCTTGTACGTTGTTCGGATATCACAATTCATTTCCCCATGGTACAAATTGGTGTCAAACAACTGTATACTGTATAAGAAGACTACAGTATTGTGACGTTCTCATCCTCTTTGAACCAGGTCCGAAGTCCAATGCTTCGTATTCCGTCTTTATTATGGTAGAAAATGGCGTCTGCTACACTGCGCAAGACACGGAAGGTGGTCACGTGACAAAGTCAAGTGACCAACGGTGCGACTGATACAGATTTCGATAATGGATTGGATTGGATTGGATTGGATTTGCCTTTATTAGTCTCACAGTGGAGAAATTTAATGGTGGTACTGTATAGAAACGCCGAAGAAAATATCGATCCACCTTTTGTATCGACATGAACATAGCAAAATGGCCGGCGGGAGATGAAAAAGAGCACCGTAGTAACCAGTTTATCATAATAACCATGTATCTAATGTACTATACATGTACTAAAAGGAACTAATTATACATAAAAAGACTAGAAATTTGCCGGGACATGAAAATAGTATCGTAACAGGCAGTATTATCAATATAACCGATATCGATATAACAAGACTTCACTGTATATTTTTTCGGAGTTGAATGGGCGTTAGCTGCAGTTTTTTGGTCCATGGCTACAGTGATACCTCGGCTTACAAACGCTTTAGCTAATGAACTTTTCGCCTTATGAACATTAAATTGGCGACAATATAATCTTGGCATACAAACTATTTTTTGGGAAACACACAGAGCGCCACAATGAGTGATGTGTCGTTCGCGAACGACCCGGTTCTTGGAGCTCCTAACATGGCAGCCGGCTTTTTTTTTTCCTCTATTCCCCGCCCCCAGTCTTCGGTTAAAGCCGCACGTGATTGGTCAAGATCCGTGGTAGAGGAGGGAGGGGACACACGCAGCAGTGAGCGGGGGGAGGGGTTATAGAAACACACACGAAAGGGAGACGACAGAGCTTGAAACAAAAAAAAGTGAAAAAAAAAAACAAAAAACAAAAGTGAAATGGTGAGGAAATGAATAGAAAACAGTGAAATTTGTACTTGTTTCAACTTTATTGATAGTTCAAAGGCAGAGTGTAAACTGCGAGGTTAAAATATCTCATCAATCAGGCTCCACAAATATCGCGCATAAGCCATCTGCACAATTTGAAGACAACATACAAGCAAGGGAACCAGCTATTAATGAAGTTTCTCGTGTATCTGCCTGCATCTGTTGCTGTTGCAATATCATAAATTCTAAGATGTACAACCCAGAGCTCCTTGAGACACGTTATGCAAAAAGCTATCCATTCCATCAAGCCATCAACGACCATCACAAAGGTAAATAAAATTACTTTATTATAAAGTACAGTTTATTTCTTTAATTACCATACCATAGCGCATTTATTATACATAAAATAAGGGATATTGTGTGTCGTATTAAGTAAGTCTTAGTAGAAAATTTCCTAGTAGAAAATTATATTTTATGGGGACCTGGGAACAAATTATTCTCATTTAATGGTTTCCTATGGAAAATTAATGTTTGGAATACACACTTTTCGCCTTACACACACTTTCTGGGAACCAATTAAGTTCGTAAGCCAAGGTATCACTGTACTTGCTTTCAAAAATGTTGCTTACCCACTCGCACAAAAATCTTTTTGGTCCCTTCAAAATGAACTTTTTGACAGATTACCGCCTTTAAGAACTAATTTGGCATTTTTTGTGGTTAAACAGACCTACCGCCCCCTCCCGAGCCACCCCCCGGCCAGGGCCAGGCCCGAGCCCAGACGGGGCGCTGCATCAACAGCATGATCCCGCCTCCGGAGAGGAAGGCTGCATCGCTGGAGCGCCCCCCCATGTCGGCGGACGACAGGCAGTTAGCCACGCTGGAGCATCACCGCCAGGCTCAAGAGCGACTGGGCTCCGAGGACGCCCGCCAAATTCACAAAAACGGTACCCGCGGATAACACGATAGCGCCTCCTGGAAAATTTGAATGAAAAATACAAAAAAGTGGCAGCGGTGTCGTTGATGCACAAAAGTTTGGTTAAATGAGCCAAGCGATTGGCCGTTTTTGGGCCAATTTAACCGACATTTGTATGTAACATGCATTGGATTTTATTATTATCTCGCAGCGGAGAATTTGACATTTCACAGAAGCAAAGTTATGGAAGGAAGAGGAAAGCAAAGGAAGAAGTAGAAAAACAAAATTCAGGAGCTGCTAAAAAGGCAGCCACTCTCTCGGCGCCATCTTGAAGTCAAAACAACAAAAAAGCTAAATAACAAATAATCTGACACAACACAAAAGACAGTGACAGTCATTCAATTGTCAGCTTTTTCTGCACACTCTGTGTTATATGAAGCAATTCTAGATGAGAGAGGAGAGGATCAAAGCCTCCTTTTCACCAGTGGATCTGGGACGTCATGGTGAAATGTGCACGTTTTCTACAGGCTAAATGTTAAAAACAAACACAAAGCTGTAGCGTCCATTGACGAAAAGAGATTGTCTCCCATCTCCTGTCCCACGTAAATAATAACAATGATCAAACATTGGATTTTTAAGCGCTTTTCAAAACTCTCAAGGTCACTTTACAGATAAGTTTTTTCTGTGGGTGAGCAGCGGCAGCCACACTCGCCAGTGTTCACTCAACCCGGAATAACTCAAATAGATAGAAAGCTAAATGGCTGGCTGACTGGTTATCTAGCTAGCTAACTATTAGCTATATAGCTAAGTAGCTATCTATTGGCTAGCTATTAGCTAGATAGTTAGCTAGCTAGATAACCAGTTAGCCAGCCATATAGATAATGGATAGCAAATCGATAGCTAGCTGGGAAGCCAGCTAGGTAGCCAGCTAGATAGCCAGCCAGATAGCTAGATAGCCAGCTAGATAACTAATAGACAGCAAACATGTAGCCAGCCAGATAGCTAATAGACAGCAAATAGCATATAGATGGCTAGCTGGGTAGCCAGAGAGATAGCCAGCTACATAACCAGCCAGATAGCTAGATAGCCAGTTAGATAGCTAGTAGACAGCAAACAGATAGATAGCTAGGTAGCCAGCTAGGTAGCAAGCTAGCTAGCTAATAGCTAGCTAGAAAGCCAGCTAGCCAGCCAGATGGCTAATAAACATCAAATAGATAGCAAATTGAAAGTTAACGAGGAAGCCAGCTAGGTAGCAGCAATTTCATGCGGCGACTGTTCCACACATGCATTGAACTCGTTTCTTCTAAAATAATATAACATTTGACTCTCATATTGAATTAAAATGAAATAATGAATGAATCTATGAGTCATCCTTGGGCCCTATCTCACGGGGTCTCAAGCTAATTCCACAAGATCAAATATGAATTTCTCCATTTAGGCTACGATTAGCGATGGCTTGACCAAAAAAAAAAAAAAAACGAAACAATAAATCCATTCTCCATTTATGAGGCGTTTTTGTCAGTATTTTCGACTTGATTTGACAGAGGCTGCTCATATCGCTCTGTTGCTAGCTCCTCCGGTGTGAAAGTTAGCGATCATGCTCCAGCGTGGTCAACAGATGGCACTGTCTGACACTTGCTTTGGCAGTTTCGGATCCAGCCTCCCATCTGCGTCATTTTTTTCAGAGGAAGGCTGCGCGCCGTACCACCGACCGTCCTTCCTGTCAGCCGGCGGCCACAGCTCATCGGGCACGGCCTCCTCCAAGGGCTCGGCGGGACCCCGCAAACCGGACGGCCCCCGCCAGCCGCAGCAGTGGACGGCCATGGAGCACGCCGACTTCCTGGGCACCAACGGACAAGGTCACTACTCAGGGGAGTTATGTAAGTACAAAACTTGTGCTCGGCGTCTTGCAAATGGATTTTTGTGGGATTCAGGGGAGTCATATTTGAAGCTTCAGGCTTTTGAGGGATTGATTGGCCTCACCCCCCCATCCCCCTCATAAACATGGACCAAGGTTTAATTTTCATAAATTTAACGTTCGTAAACCAAAAAGTTCGTAAGGCAAGGTGTTAGTAAACGGAGGCCCCACTGTATAGGAGAGTGCTGGTGTCCAAGTCAAGGCCCGAGGGCCAGATCTGGCCCGCCACATCATTTTGTTCGGCCCGCGAAAGAAAATGAAACATTTGAAATTCCTTGCTCATCTATTGAGCAAGCTAGCTAGCAAACAAGCTAGCGATAGAGCTAACGAGCCAGCGAGAAAAATGGTTAGGTAGTGCTTTCGATTCAGCTAGCGCTTTCGATCCAGCTAGCTGGCTAATCCCTTACATCACAGGCGTCAAAGTCGAGGCCTGGGGGCCAAATCCAATCCACCACATCCTTTTATTCGGGCCGTGTGAGCAAATCAAACCTGTTAAATTCCATGTTCATCTATCAAGCTAGCTAGCAAGCAGGCTAGGGACAGAGCAAGCTAGCTAGCTCTCTTTCAATTCAGCCAGTCCCTTACATCACCTGTGTCAAAATCAAGGCCAGGGGGCCAAATTTGGCCTGTCATATCATTTTATTCGGCCCTGGAAAGCAAATCAAACTTGTGAAATTCAATCATGTGACCTAAAGTGGACACCAACATTTCAAGTTGTCCCATCAAAACCACAATAACATTCACTTTTTTTTACTAAGAATTTGAAAATGTATTGATTCATTAATTTATGGTGCGCTCGGTATTTAATATGTGGAGAGGATGAAGCATTTTAATGGCTTCCCCAAATTCATCATGACCCCCCGAGAGGAAACCGTATCCCCAGTGTGGCCCGCCCTAATAATAATAATACATTTAATTTCAAGCGCCTTTCAAGACACCCAAGGACACTTAAAAATCAATAAAACAAAGCACATAACAATAAAACCATAAGTAAAATGATAAATAAGAAAATAGCAGATTAATCTAGACATTGAAAGCAATTTTAAACAGATGGGTTTTGAGGTGGGACTTGAAAATAGGGAGGGAGTCAATATTACGGATGTTGTGTGGAAGTGAATTCCAGAGTTTGGGAGCTGAGCGGCTGAAAGCTCTGCATCCCATCGTGGTGAGATGGGCAGAGGGCACATAGAGGTGAAGGGAGGATGATGATCTGAGGGACCGAGAGGTAACGGAGATTTGAAGCAGGTCAGAAAGATAGGGAGGGGCAAGGTTATGGATGGCTTTGAATGTAAACAGAAGTATTTTGAATTCGATTCAATGTTTAACAGGGAGCCAGCCAGTGGAGTTGCTGGAGGACAGGGGTGATGTGGTGAAAGGAGGGGGTTCTAGTGATGATCCGGGCTGAAGAATTTTGGACAAGTTGCAGTTTATGGAGAAATTTCTGATTGACATCGAAGAGAAGTGAGTTACAATAATCGATGCGGGAGGTGACGAGACTGTGGATAAGGATAACAGTGAAGTGAGGGGTGAGCGAGGGACGGAGACGGTTAATATTACGGAGGTGGAAATAAGCAGACCGAGTTATGTTATTTATATGGGAGTGAAAAGATAGTGAGCTATCGAGAATGACACCCAGGCTCTTGACCTGAGGGGAGGGGCGGACACGGTTGAACTGTCAATGGTGAGAGAGAAACTGTTAGTTTTGTGGAGGGTGGATTTGGTACCGACAAGGAGAAGTTAAGTTTTTTCACTGTTAAGCTTGAGAAAGTTATGGGAAAGCCAGGATTTAATTTCTGAGAGGCAAAGTGAGAGGGATGAAGGTGGAAGAAAGGCGTCGTGTTTGCTGGAGAGGTAGAGTTGGGTGTCATCCGCGAAGCAGTGAAAGTGAATGCCAAACTTACGGAAAATATTGCCAAGAGGAAGTAGGTAGATAATAAAGAGAAGTGGCCCCAGCACCGACCCTTGAGGCACACCAGAGGACACAGGAGAGGACCGTGAGGTGAACGAGTTGATTTGGATAAATTGTGAGTGATCAGAGAGATAGGAATGAAACCAGCGAAGTGGAGTGTGCGTGATGCCTAGGGTGGAAAGTCTGTCGAGCAGGATAGGGTGGGAAATGGTGTCAAAAGCTGAGGTCAGGTCAAGAAGGATGAGGATGGAGAGTGAATCGGCATCGGCTGCCATGAAAAGATCATTTGTGATTTTTATGAGCCGATTCAGTACTGTGGCGGGGGCGGAAACCAGACTGGAATTGTTCGTAGAGGTTATTGTGAGTGAGGTGCGAGTGAAGCTGGGACGCAACTGTCTTTTCAAGGATTTTGGCGATGAATGGATGTAAGTTATTAAAATCGTTTGGATCTGAGCCAGTTTTTTTCAGGATTGGAGTAACAGCTGCAGTTTTGAGTGGGATAGGAACAATTCCAGTTGTTATTGAGGAGTGAATAATGGTTGAAATAAATGAGAGAAGAGAGGGTAGGCAGGACTTGATAAGGATAGTAGGGAGGGGGTCGAGTTGACAGGAGGAATTCTTGGATTTGGTGATAATGTCTGAGATTATAGAGGGATGGGGGAGTTCAAAAGCGGGAAGGAGTAGAAAGACTGGGAGGGGCGGGGGGACAGAGGACCTGAGGTGCTGATGGATTTTGTTGATCTTTTCGCAAAAAAAATATAAGCAGAGTGTTGCATATATCAGAGGAATAAAAATGTGAGGGGAGAGAGATAAGAGGTTGTATGATTTTGTGATAGAGGGAAAAGAGGACCCGTGAGTTTCTAGGATTAGAGTCAATGAGTCCAGAGTAATATTGCGATTTTGCGCGTGAGATTGAGTCCTTGTAATGGGTGAGGTGAGTAGTGTACATGTCCTTGTGAGTAGTGAGCCCCGTCTTCCTGTAAAGTCTTTCCAGTTGGCGAGTTTTTGTCTTGATGGGCGGTGAACTAGGGGGCGGACCGGGTAAATTGGACAGTCCGGGACTTTACAGGAGCAAGGGCGTTGAGGGTGTTCGTGAGGCCCGCGTTGTACCGGGAAACAAGTTCATCAGGGGATGAGTTGTAGCCCGGAGTCAGGATGGCAATCATCTCAGCGAGGGTGGCAACTTTGATGTCCTTGATGTGGCGATATGTGATGATGCGGGGTGGTTTGAGGAGGGAGAGGGTGATGGAAACTTTGAATGAAACCAGGAAATGGTCTGTTATAGGAAGTTCATTTGCTGTGCAATTCTTTGGGATAAGGCCAGACATGCAAATGAGGTCCAGGGTGTGGCCTTTCATGTGGGTGGGACCAAAGCTGTCAAGTGAGGAGGTGAAGTCTTGAGTGAGGGGAAGAGTGGAATTGTCCATGTGGATGTTGAAGTCCCCGACAATAATTACATTTGGTGACAGGGTGGAGAGGTGTCTGAGGACATCAGATAATTATTTTAGAAAGTCACAATGTGGTTTTGGTGCATGGTATACAGTGGCTATGATAGTGGGAGAGGGTCCAGAAATTTTACATGCAAGGCATTCGAATGATAGGGTTTCCTGGAGTGAAACTTGGATGATTTTCCAGTTCTTGCGGTAAATTATCGCGAGACCACCTCCGCGGCCTGAGAGGCGGGGCTTAGAAATGCAAACAAAGCGTGGCGGAGTCGCGTCGTTGAGCTCAGAGCAGTCTCCCGCCATTTGCCAGGTCTCATTTATACAGAAAAAGTCAAGCTTACGGTCAACTTATGATGTCCTGGATAAGACACGCCCTTCCCGTAAGCGAGCGGACGTTGAGGAGGTCGAAGTTGACGCTGGTGGCGTCCCCACTACGAGCCGCATTAGCCGACCTAGCCAAAGAAGTTTGGATTAATTAAAATGACTTTGACACCCTTGTTGTCGACAGACGATCTGGTCATTTTTCAAAATAAAACTTTTCAGATTCCAAAATGACTAAAACGGAAATCATGAAAGTGTCCTTTTGACTCTTGTACCCTCTCCTCTCACAGAGTGCTTCACCTGGTTGAGAGCTTCATAAAAAAGCAAAAGTAATGGGTCGGGCCCCATGCCAGCCCCGACTTGCCATGGGCAGCGCCGATGATGTCTCTGCGGAAGGACTTCCTGTTCGTAGATCACAGGTGTACATGTTCCACGTATGATGTATACACACAGACATATTGGACATCTCACTATGGTTTTGCTCGTTGACGAACATTTGGACTGTTTTTTTTTTTTTTTTTTTATGTGTGTGTGTGTGTGTGTGTGTGTGTGTGTGTGTGTGTGTGTGTGGGTGTGTGTGTGTGTGGAACAAAAGCACACAATTTCTGGTGAGCACCCTTTTGTAACCTCAAGTTTCCTTGTAAATATTTTCTCTTAACTTGCTGTTGCTATGCAAGCCTCCAAAAGTTGATTTTTTTATGATTATTATTATTTTATTATTGTACTATATGTGAATGGTGTGGCTGATGTGCCATAAAATTGTTGTTGTTATTTTTTAAACACTCTGTTCATAGTCGCTATTAATTATTGTAATATAATGACGATAGTTAATTATTATTATGATTTTTTTTTTGCACTGCAACTTTTGGTGATAAGCACAAGAAAAAAAGAAAAAGACGGTAGCTCCTGCTGACATGAAGACGACGATGATGTGAAGAGGAGTTTTCCGGACTGTAAAGAGAAAAGGAAGAGAATTATATCGTGCAAAATGTACAGAGATGTCTGGTTTTAAAAGGAAAAAAAATGGGTGAGGCAGCCGAGGAAGCTTCAAAAGGAAACTGTCACTTTAAGGAAATTATTCTTTTTTTTTTTTTTTTTTTTTTTTTTTTAAGGCAACGATATGACCACACTGAGGTGACGTTTCGGCACTTGCGCCAATGTGGAGCCTCGAATTGTTTACGTCGATTTCATCTTTGGAATGAAGAACATCTGTGATGGCTCTCCGCGGTACAGGAGTGGTCCATCGAGGAAAAGGTTTCTTCCGCCGTCATCTGTACTTCTCTGAAGGGGTTGGACGTTTCGCTCAAAATCCGAAGAGCTTCATCAGTGCTGGTAACCTTGGCCCTATATCCTGAATGGATAGTGATGGATAGAGGTGGAAAATATCGAATAAACGACATGACTATGTTTTTCATTTTCGTGGCCTGTCTTTTGGATGCACTCTTTTTTGTTTTAAGGTATTTATAGGTTTAAAATTGATGATATAATTTTTCAAAAGAGGAGTAAAAGAAGCAATTTTCCACTAAATGTGGTTTCAGGTTTAATTTAGATAACAACTGCTTATAACAGACTTCTTAAACTGATCCCACGTAGGCTTCGTCATGCTAATGAGGTGAAACCAGAGCCAGGGATAGAACATTCGAGGTATTCAGATTGGCCGATGAGGTGAATCCAGATCCAGGGATAGAACGATAAAGGTAATCAGTGTGGAGAGGTAATCAGATTGGTTAATTAGGGGAAATCAGAGCCAGGGATAGAACAATTGAAGTCATCAAATTAGCTTCAGTAAGTGGTCCACAGCTCCCCCCCCAACCTGAAGGCAGGGACCTATCAGAGCAGGGGTCCGGCATGGCCACCTCTGTCCATTAGGGATGTATTTAGGGCCAGGGTTACCAGCGTAACTTTAGTTCACTGACGATGCTCTTCGGATGAGGAGCGAAACGTCGGACATTTTCAAAGAAGTACAGATGACAGCCGAAGAAACGTTTTCCTCGATGGAATGAATATTTCATTTGTCTTATTTTGGAGGGCCACTTTGCCCTCAGGCCACTTTGAAGTTTTTTGGGAAGTGGCGCATCACATACACACACACGCACACACACACACGCACACACGCACACACACAAACACACAAGCCCGCGCAGTTTTTATCTGTCTTTAAAGTATTGTTTTCCTTTTTAATTTTTTTAACTTCCATCACAACAAAATTCACATGTCAAATTCTAATCATTCGAAATAAAGTCTAATTCACATAATTTTTTGTTGTAATTTTCTATCGATTATT
Organism: Hippocampus bargibanti; assembly: GCF_051943395.1. Classification (NCBI taxonomy): domain Eukaryota; kingdom Metazoa; phylum Chordata; class Actinopteri; order Syngnathiformes; family Syngnathidae; genus Hippocampus; species Hippocampus bargibanti. The sequence continues at coordinate 2,981,770 of NC_142747.1, read as the reverse complement.
ATTTCACGTAAACATCTCAAATTTCTCCTCGAATGATTAAAACTTGCATATTTGTTTGAATGTTTTGAATGCACTTTTATCCATATGACCTCAATCTTGTCAATTATTATTATATATTTTTTATCTTATTGGGGAGAGAGAAAAAAACGTACTTTTACAAAAAACTGTTCCTAGTTGCTCTGTTACCCAAAGAAAAACGAATAAATAGTTTTCCGGATCAGAATTTTAAAAGAAAATTCTGTAATACTTCGATAAAAGCTGAACTCATTCACTGCCATTCCCGAATTGATTCGTGAATTAAAAATAAGACGTTGAGCGCATTCTCGAATTTGTTCGTGTCACGTCCGCTCGAGGAGTGGCGACAGGACTCGAGGGACGACGGAAGGTGGTTAAGGTCGGATCCAAAACACACGGTGTAGACAGTGATTCCAAAAAAGAGTCTTTACTGGGACACATATGGCAAGAACAGAAAATAAGGCGAGGTAGAGGGCAACGACAAAAACAGACCTGCGTGCGGATGGGTGACGGGGAACTTCCTGGAATACACCGACAACAACTGAACGGTAAGGGTGGCTTTTATAGCCAGAAGGCACAATTAAGGAAATGGGGGACAGGTGCGTGAGTCCGGAGAGCCAGGAAGGGCGGGGCCCGCTCCGAGGAGCGGCGGAGGAAGAGACAGGAGGGGAGGGGCACGCTCCTGGCGTCGACGAGGATGTGACAGTTCGTTTTTTTTTATTTTTTTTTCCATGCTTGGGTGCCGATCAAGCGCTGGTCAGGCCTCTGGCAATGTATTTTCCCTTCCACGAGGGGGCAGCATTCCCTTTTTCCATGTTAGCTTTGTTCCAGCTTCAGCTTTTGTTAAAGTGCTATCTAAACCAATATGTATGCATGGTATTGTATTTTGTAGAGTCGCCCCCATTTCAAGCTAAGTTAACTCCACACCCATATAAATTAGGAATTAACTAGTGTTCCGGTGAAAGAAGAGAGTGTAAGGTTTCTAACGCTGCATTGAATGTTTATGTAGTCCTAAAAGTCAATATTCCATGGGTTCTGGAATTTGAGTGACAATGACAAAAACCCTGGCACTTGATCGGACACATTTTGGCACATCGGCTGGCAGTGAATGAGTTAAAAATACCCGATAGGAAGCAAGTTGCAATTTTCGTACAATAAAAATGAAGCAAAATATTGCGAGGCTAAACTTTCTTCAAGGCTAAACAGTCTTCCTTTCAGAAGCTTCCCATTGCGCAGACACACACACACACACACACACACACACACACACAAACACACACAGTATCCGATGATGTCATGCTTGTTTGTTTCTTTTCCTTGGACCAATCGTGTGCTGCTCGACATTTTCACTTTTTCATGCTTTTGATATTTTTATGGACTTTTTTGTCATTTTTTTATTTGAATGCTGTTGAAGGTTGTGCAAGATTGTCATGACGCGGCTTGGAAATGAGGTGCATGAGAATATCTCAGGTTCTTTTACATTCTGCTGGTTGTTGATGTACATACGTGTATATTTATATCATATATCCATCATGCCATCCCTCACATTCCGACAAAAAAAGATAAAATTGCAATTTCTAACGTCCAATAATCAATCGTGTTGCCCCTTGTTTTGCGTTGTCCCCCACAATACCGCCTCCTTTTCGTATTTATTTGAGAGTAACAAAAGAAATCGGACGTCTTGTGGAATACGGCGAAGGAATTTGTGCTGTGTGACGAGTGTCGACTTCATTTCTGTTTGTCTTGCTAAAGTTGAATGCGTGTGAAGTCGCGCGGGACTGATTTTTCTTTCCATCATCATCGGTCGTTTGTAACCTCTCTGTGTTTACTGCCTTTTTCTTAATTAAAATGAATAAATACATTAAAAAAAGGAAAGATGATGAAAAAAAAGTGGTCAGGTTTTTGTCCTCTTCACAAGGTGCTACTTCATTAGAACCTTGAAAGAATAATGATGTCGTCCATGGGGTGGGTCATGCTAGTTAAGGGTCATGCTAGTTAGTTGTTTTTTTTTTTTGGGGGCGGGGGGACTTTCACTGTTTGGAGCAAATCAAGGAAGCCAATCCGATTGGCCGCTGCCCATTTATATTGATTGTTATTTTAACAAACCCCCCCTCACACACACACACACACACACATATACACACACAGACACACAAAGACTAATGAGCTGGACAAATGGCAGCAGAAAGGTTAATACAATATTAAAATGTCAGAAGATTAATGACATTGTTCTTTCCTGGACCCGAAGGTGACGAATGTTTTGCCCTTTCCATTGTGTGCCTTCTTCTCCCTATTTGATGCTCTTTTTTGATTTTTAGTTCCTCGTTTTTGTTTTTTCACCCTCTGCAGATGCTCCTGTATTTTGTTTTTCTACTTTCATTACTTTCATAACTTTGCTGCTGTTAAATGTAAATTTCTCCACTGCGAGACTAATAAAGGCCAATCCAATCCAAACGTGATCGTTGGCGCCTTACTATACATGGTTGTTTTTTTTTGGGGGGGGGCAACAAATGCCTTATTATACATGAGCATTTTTCTTCGGCTAAAAATGCCTTACCTGTACATGGTCGTTTTTCTTTTGGGTCAAAAACGCCTGACCATGTATGGTTGTTTTTTTCGGTTAAAACCCCTTACTATACATGCGTCTGTGTAAGCTCTCAGTCGTACAGGAGTGGTCCATCGATGAAAAGGTTTCTTCAGCCGTCATCTGTACTTCTTTGAAGGTGTCGGACGTTTCGCTTCTTATCCAAGAAATTTAGTTAAGCACTATATATATATATATATATATATATATATATATCCCTACTGTTCCGACATGGCGGTGCCGGACTCTGCTATTGTAGGTCCCTGGGGGGAGCAGAGGACTACTCTCTGCAGCTGCGCCATTGATAGTTCCTCTCGTTCTGACTAACGACTGGCCTGATTGCCCCATTTCGACTAGTATCACCTCATCAGTATTACTAATCCTATGTTGCCTAAGCAGGCTATTGTATGAACGATCCAAATTGAACATCACCCCACCAAACCGGTTTAATGAAGGATTTAGTTGTTTTATGTCTGTGTAAGCTCTCAGTCGTACAGAAGTGGTCCATCGATGAGAAGGTTTCTTCTTAGTTGTTTTATGAAAATCGCTTCTTTTACTCCCCTTTCAAACCATCTATGTTCTTTCGGGAAGATTTTAACCTCATTGTCGTCAAATGAGTGGTTGCTAGCTTTTAGGTGCATATGTACTGCCGATTGAGGCCCACTAGTATTATCCCTGCGATGTTGATAAAGTCTTTTTTTTTCAGAATTTGTTTAGTCTCCCCAATGTACTGCTCTTTACAATTTTCATTCTTACAATGCATTGAATAAACTACATTACTTTGTTTTTCAATTGGTAGCCTATCTTTTGGATGCAATACTTTTGTGTGTGTTTATCGGTTTGAAATAAGTAGGAATTTTGTGTTGCCAAAGGACTCTGTAGTTTTTCAGAAACTCGTGCAATGTAAGGTAGTGTTACTCCTCTCCTTTTTGTATCTACAGAATCTTTGGTGTTATTCCCTATTCCTTCTTTCTGACACCTGTTAAATGACCACTGAGGGTACCCACAGTTTGTGAGTGCTCTCCTGATATGTTTTGACTCCTTTTCTCTACCTTCAACGCTTGTTGGTAATAGTTTAGCCCTATGCTGCAGGGGCCTGATAACTCCTAGTTTGTGTTGTAAAGGTGTGGTTAGAATCGAAAAGTAAGTATTGGTCAGTGTGCATAGCCTTCCTAAAGACTTCTGTTTTTAGCGATCTGTCCTCTTTTATAATTACTTTACAATCCAAAAAGGCTAGTTTGTTCTCTTTAATGTCCTCACGAGTAAATTTAATGTTCATGTCTACCGAGTTGAGGTGATCTGTGAAGGATTGCATTTCTTGTTTTTTAATTATGACAAAAGTATCGTGCACATATCTCAACCAGTGTGTAGGTTTTGTCCCCGGGAATGATGTGAGGGCCTGTTTCTCCCTCTCTTCCATGTACATTGTACATGTACAAAGAGGAGCCTGGTGCATTTGGAGGGAGTGTTTGGCCCGGATATACTAAAGCGTTAAATGTAGTGTATGAAAACCTCATAGCACAGTAAGAACGCTACAACCCAATTTATTAACTGAAAAATAGCCCTTATCAGTTAATACATTTGTCTCAAGCATACCTGTCAACCTGTACGTTTTTGCCGTACAAAGTACGTTTATTATGCATTTTAAGACATGTATGACGTACAAGAAAATTCTTGCACTACATTCTCTCAGTTCTTGCACTACAAACGCCTTACTATACGTGGTAGTTTTTTTCGGGTCAAAAACACTTTACTATATATATGGTCATTTTCCAAAACATTAAGAATGACTTTTATAGTCACACAGTGGAGAAATTTGCAAAAGTCACCTTACTATTCATGGTCGTTTTTTTCATCTAAAAATGCCTTACTATACCTTGCGTTTTTTTTGGGCTAAAAACGCCTTACTATCCGTGGTCATTTTTGTCTGTTCAAAAACGCCCTACTACATGTGGTCGTTTTTTTTTTTTTCGGTCAAAAACGCCTTATATACATGGTTGTTTTTTTCTGGGTCAAAAACGCCCATGGTCGTTTTTCAATAACATTACGAAGGCCTTTTATAGTCACACAATGGAGAAATTTGCAAAATACCAGGAAATACCAGGATTTGAACCAGAGACCTCATATATGCAAAGTATGCAAACAACAAGTGAGCTACAAGGCCACCACTTGCACTACAAACGCCTTACTACACTGGTCGTTTTTTTCCGCTAAAAATGCCTTCCTATACGTGGTCGGGTTTTTTTTTCTCGCTAAAAACGGCTTCCAATACATGGTCGTTTTTTTAAGCAAAAAAATGCCTTTATACATGGTGATTTTTTTTGGCCTAAAAACGCCTTACTATATATGGTCGGTTTTTTTTCGGGGGGTTTTCGGGTAAAACACAACCAACTATACGTGGTTGTTTTTTAGGCTAAAAACGCCTCACAGTCGTTTTTTTCAAACGCCTGAAACAGAGTTCACAAGTGGAAATGCCTGGGATTGTCCCAGAGACCTCATACATGCAAAGCAAGCGCACCCCCACTGAGCTACATCCCCAGTACTTCCATTGCAAACACCTTACTATACGAGGTTGTTTTTTTTTTTTGGATCAAAAACGCCTTACGTTTCTGCCCACTAGTATTATCCCTTCGAAGTTTGAGTCTTTTTTTTGAGAATTTGTTTAGTCTCACCAATGTACTGATCTTTACATTTTTCATTCTTACAATGTACTGAATAAACTACATTATTTTTTTTTCATTTGGCAGCCTATCTTTTGGATGCACTAATTTCTGCCTTAAAGTGTTTATCGGTTTGAAATAAGTAGGAATTTTGTGTTGCCAAAGGACTCTGTAGTTTTTCAGAAACTCCTGCAATGTAAGGTACTGCTACTCCTCTCCTTTTTGTGTCTTCAGAATAGACACAAAAATAATAGAATAGAATAGACCGATACATGGTCGTTTTTTTCGGGTCAAAAACACCTTACTACACTTGGTCGTTTTTTTGGGCTAAAAACGCCTTATTCTACATGGTAATTGAAACACAATTATTACAAATGAACCGATCACACACCAGTTTTTTTTTTATTCAACTTTTCTTTTTTTGCATTACAAAACAAATGTTTGCAGATGTCTTCTGAATAAACAGCATCCTTTTGCTCCCTTGAAGAAAAAAAAACAGGGCCTTCATCGTTTAGTCTGGCCCAAAAAAAGTCTTTGTCCTCTCCAGATCACAGCTCTAACTTCCTTTCATTTGACATTCCTGTAAGTGCATTTAGCCGACAAATTGAAGCCGTTTTTGTTGTTGTTGTCGTTGGTGTTTCATGTGCAATTGTTGATTTTCCGGTCAAACAAATATTTACATTGCAGCTGTGACTCCTCCTCCCTCCGTTGTCACTTGACAACCAGATAAAGAGACACACCTTCGTAAAACGGCTAACCTTAGGAACCAAATCATCATCATCATCATCAGGTTTAATTCAAGTCTTTTGTCTTTTCCACCTTCAGTTTTCTGCCGGTAAGACAAAAGGATTAATAGACACAATGGTTTAAAATAAAGTTTAGTGATTGTGCTTTTAAAACCAATAACAAACAAACAAAAAAAGCAAATAACATTCCCCAAAAACATAGTGCATTACAAAAAAACTTGCTGAATAATATTGCAATTTACTAAACATGGATGGAAATGATGAAATATTTCGATTTAATGGCATAATAAAATTAGGATTCCCATTTTTTTAAAATAAGGGAGGGAGGGGGACAAATTGCAGTATCACAATTGGATGACAAGGATGATATTTACACAGTCAAAGTCCAGCCCTCTCTGTTTGCATGTGTGCCGACTTAACAAAAAGAAACTCTCGGGCCCCCCACACCCCTCCCACTCCATATTGTATTGGAATTCAACATAAATATTCCTAGCGGCCCACTTGAACGCAACATTTGTTTCATTTCTGCTGTGATAAATTAGAAGATTAAAATAAAAGGAGACCTCGGCACCTTTTTCTGAAGGTCGAAATGTGGTACGATCGAGATGACATGGCGGCAAAATACTGTTTTTTTTTCAAGGCAGAAGAAAACGGGGTGCTTGGCAAAAAAAATAATAATAAAATAAAAAAATAGTATCCTAGTTGTCTTCTTCAGCTTTCCACCATCTGCACAAAAAGTGTCAAAACAATGATTGTTTGCATCACGCTAATGCTAATGCTACAAAATGTGTTACCTCAAGCTCTTCATTTCCCACGTGGAAAGGGGCCGCGGCGCCTCGCCGCCGGCCTCCCGATCCCCTGGAGGACACGGAGCTGGATGAACTAGGCTCCCGCGGGCTGTTGACGCCGGGAAACTGCGGTCGGCTGTACGGCGGGATGTCCTCCGTACCTGATGGCCAAACCCGGACAAAATCGGTTTGGTTAGGTTGAAGGAACACCGCAAGTGGCACTACAAAATAGCAGCTTGAAATCTAGCTAGTTAGCTATCTAGCTGGCTAGGAGCTATCTATAATAACAATACATTTCATTTATAAGTGCCTTTCAAAACTCTCAAGATCACTTTGCAAACACAGGATAGGTTTTTCTCTGGGTGAGCAGCGGCAGCCACACGCGCCAGCATTTACTCAACCCGGAATAACTCAAATAGGTAGAAAGCTATCTAGCTAATAGATAGCTAATAACTAGCCAGCGAGATAGCCAGTCAGTCAGCTAGATAGCTAATAGATATCAAATAGCAAGCTAGCTAGATAGCCCTAACATGTACAAAAGGTATATTCTGCCCCCTCGTGGAGGGAAAACATTTCTATCTCTGTGCTATCTCGCTAGCTTTCCATCTAGAGTGAGGCCTCAACTTACGAACGCCTTATAATACGAACTTTTCATCATACGAACGTCAAATTTATGAAAATTAAGCCTCATAATAAGCACTATTTTCATAATACACACCCACCACGGCCGGTCCATCAAGAACACGACCTTCGGATCTGGCGAAAGTGATCTTCGGCGGTAGCACACGACCGAACCGCGCTCCAGCCGGCGTTACTTTCCATACCCTTCTCACGTCGATCGCCTACTTGGAGCTTTTTGCTGACAATTTTACTATTATGGGACCGGAAAATAAACACCACAGGCTCGTGTTCAGCCTCAGTTCAAATGTGGTGCGTTACTATGAATAAATTGAAGAAACTACCAGCCGTACACGTCTACTCTGCTCTGTTTGTTTGTCATCCAAGACTTGGGGTGCGTTCAGGTTCGAGAATAGCGCACAACTTCTTATGACTCTAGGCCAGGGGTCGGGAACCTATGGCTCGCGAGCCATATATGGCTCTTTTGATGATTGCATATGGCTCGCCGATAAATATTATATATTATAATACATATTGTCGTTCATTTCACGTTGGGGCTGCAGTTGGCGGAAAGCGCAATTTTGATTGGATGACACTGACCTAGAATGGCCGAAAGCGCCATGTTGATTGGATGATAGTGGCCGTCATGTTGAAACAGGTAAACGCCCCTTTAAATGAGCCCAACTTGTGCACTTCAGCCTGTATGCACCGGAGCATTAGAGGAGAGAAAATATTCTAATTCTAATTTGCAATGAAACAATACCATCGATGAAACAGTCGAATATCAGTGACATTTTAACAAGCCCCATGTTAACGTTAGCATCGACATACTTCTGCGAGAAGTAGATTGCAGATAGCAAGTGTGGAAGCTTATGAGCCGTGTGCAGGCTAGCTGGCAGTAACTTCGCCTCTGGACCGGCAAATTGAATTTCATTCCGATCGTTTTCCTGGATTTTTACCAAACACGAGGAACGGAAAACCATCCATGTTAACGGTGAGTACTATCACAAAGTTATTTTAAATAATACATTCTGATATTTTGTTGAAAAGTGGCCGCGCGTGTGTGTGTGCACGCGCCCACGCGAGTGTTTGTATGTGCGCGCGCGTGCGGTTCTCGCTGAAAAACATTTCTAAATATTTTACTTTTATGGCTCTCTTAGTCAAAAAGGCTCCCGACCCTTGCTCTAGGCTGTTTGGAAAGCATTGTCTAACAGAATGAGTGGTGACAAACACTTGCCAACGTTTTTGTGTTGCTACACTTGAACGCACCCCCCTGTCACGATGCTATAGAAGTGATTGTGATTGGCTAAAAGGTAGAGTCATGTGTCATGGTAAGCCAATCAGAGCTAGTGTTTTCACACACACCGGAACAGCGTGTAAATAGTCACGCTAAATTGTCACGTGAGAGTTGACAGCTCGGGCGTGGCTGCCGCTCGCGACACTTCAATTTCATTTCATTTCAACGAGTCACTGTCACCTCACCAGTGACATGATTACGACGGAAGTGCATCGCTATGTCTTGTGCTCCAAAAGTTTGCTTTGCACGAGGTGATTGTTAGACGCGAGTGTGCCGTTTTATTCGCCCCGCCCGTCTTCTTTTGTCATGTTTTATTTCGTGGAATCATCGGACTCGCGCCTTTTGTTGTCATAAAATCTCTGCCAGCACCTCCGGGACTCAAAGTGAATGCAGATGACATCGAGGAGCTTGTTGCTGACCATAATGAGGTCATCAACACAGAGAATTTGATTTGCCTTCAAGAGGGCAAGCAGAAGCAGGCCATTCAACAGTTGATGTGCAGACTTTTAAGGCTATAAGGCTATAAGAATCATCAACATGATGACCTTACAAGTCAGAAAGCAACAGGTGTCAATTAAGAGCCATCAATGACCATCACAAATGTAAATAAAGTGACTTTATTATATAGTGCAGTGTATTTCTTTCATTACAATACAATATCACATTTATTATACATAGGATAAGGTAGGTTGTGTGTAGTTTTAAGGCTTATTTAGTTGAAAAGTATATTTTATGGAAACCCGGGAACAGATTATTCCCATTTTAATGGTTTCCTATGGGATTTTTTAGATACACACTTTTCGCCTTACACACTCTGTCTGGGAACCAATTAAGTTCGTAAGTTGAGGTCTCACTGTATTTGACTAACTTCCGGGTTGAGTGAACGCTGGCGTGGGGCTCCCGCTATTCACCCACACAAAAACTTATGCTGTGACTGGGAAGTGACCTTGAGAGTTTTGACTGACTTTTATTTTGTATTTTTTTGTGTGTATATATGTATTTTTTTTTTGGGGGGGGGGGGCTCTGATAATCAAATTTCATGCAACATTAACAAAATTAAACTTTCAAAAAGTTCTTCCAAGTCAACCAAAAGCCCCCCCTTGCCCCCGCGTATGATTTTGGTGGCGTACCTTGATGTTGGCGCCCCCTGTGGCCACCTTTGCACCCCTGCGCGTTTTGCCTCTCTTGGCGCTCCGCCGAGGTGGTTCTGGCGTCCGATCCTTCTTTGGGTCGGAATGCCGCCGGGCCCCGCTTGTCTGCGGATTTGGGCGAGACCACCCCTCGGCCCTCCAGGCCGACCTTGGATGGGTGCGTTGGGGACTTGAGCACCGCCGGCGGAGGGATGGGTGGCGGCGGAAGATCTGAGGGGGAAACAAAGAAAGTCGTACTTGACACCGGACCAAAGCATGGACGTCGTTTTCTTCCATATGGACCGTTCAAACAAAAGAAAATGCAGGAAGGTCAAAGGGAGAGTGATTTTTTTAATCAATACAGTGATACCTCAGGTTACAAACTTAATTGGTTCTCAGAAAGTGTGTGTAAGGCAAAAAGTTCATCTTCCAAACATTTATTTCACAAACGAAACCATTAAAATGAGAATAATTTGTTCCCAGGTCCCCATAAAACCTAATTTTCTACTAAATAAGCCTTAAAACTACACAAAATAGACCTTATTTTATGTATAATAAATGTGCTATATAATTAAAGAAATAAACTGTACTGTATCATAAAGTGGATTTATTGACCTTTGTGATGGCCGTTGATGTAGTTGCCTCTTGATGATATCCGAGTGAAGTTGCCATGCTTTCTTGGTGATAATACCCTCACTCACATGGTCCCCTGCAAGCTGCTTTTCGTTAATCCAAATCAACAGAGGTTTTTCAGCCTCTTATATTGCCTGAGACCGTTGGTTAGACAACACAGAAACACCCTTAGCCACACGTAGCAATGGTCGACTTAGTACTGGGACGCTAAGTCACACAAACGCACACCTCATTGGTGTTTTTCGATGATCTCCTTCTGCTCGACCGTCATTTTCTTTTAATAATAATAATAATAACTTTCATTTCTAACTGCCTTTCAAAACTCTCAAGGTCACTTAACAGGCACATGATCATTTTTTTTTCCTGAGGGTGGCCTTCACTCAACCCGGACTCCTCAAATAGATCGAAAGCTAGCTAGATAGCTAATAGATAGCTAGCGAGTTATTTAATAGCTAGCTAGCTAGATAGCTAATAGATTGTGTCCTCTTCGGCTTAACACTCGCCTGTGGTGAGGTCTTTTTTGCTCCCATAATAGCAAATGTACTCCACTCGATAACAAACCAAATCTGCACTCAAAGGGGGAGGGTGATGAAAACTTAGTCCGCCAGCCGTGGCGCCGTGTGGTTTGGTTCGTCTGCAGAAAACTAGTTTGTCAGCCAAGATGATATTCTCGCGAATGTAATGTTCGTCAGGTGAAAAATATGTGAGCTAAAGCGTTCGTAAGCCGAGGTATCACTGTATAACACATCTTCATAGCGGATGATTGTCAGTCTGGAGCAAATAAAATGAATGACAGCTTTGAAGAATCGACAAAAATCCAGATTGGATCTTGTCCCAACAATTCTGGGCATTTTTGTCATCAATATAGTGCGTCTGCATGGTCAAATGAAATACAGGAATTCATAATAATAATAATAATAATAATAATAATAATAATAATAATAATAATAATAATAATAATAATAATAATACATTTCATTTCTAAGCGCCTTTCAAAACTCTCAAGGTCACTTTAGTCACAGGATCGTTTTTTTTCTGTGGGTGAGAAGCGGCAGCCACATGCGCCAGCGATCACTCAACCCAGAAGTAACTCAAATAGATAGAAAGCTAGCCAGCTAGCTAACAGATAGCTAATAGATAGCCAACTAAACAGTTAGCTAACTAGCTAAACAGCCGTATAGCCAATAAATAGCCAGCTACACAGGTAGCCAATATATCGCAAATAGATAGCCAGCGAGACAGCTAGCCAACCAATTGTTTTAGTTGATGCGTCTTTACGTCTGTGTAAGCTCTCAGTCGTACAGGAGTGGTCCATCGATGAGAAGGTTTCTTCAGCCGTCATCTGTACAAAAGTGAAGGTTTCGGACGTTTCGCCTCCTATCCAAGAGGCTTCGTCGCTGACGCCAGGAGGAGGAGGAGGAGGAAGAAGAGGGAGAAAGGACAGCCTGGAGACCAGTGTTACCTGTGGTCTGCCGAAAACTGATATCAACTTCAAATAAAGAAAACTCACAATACCCTGCCTGCATCTGGCTGAGTGAACTTTTATCCTCTTTCCACCTGCTTGCGGTCTCGCCGCACGACAATTGGTGGCAGTGGTGGGATCGTTTCACCCTGCATGAAGAAGGTGGGATCGTTACGCCTTGCTGAAGTGGAAAAGATAAGAGGAATCCGAGAGGAAGAAGGTGGGACGAGTAAGAAGTTGTGTAGCACGGGCCAACCAAACTGGACTGAAGAGTTCTGAAGGGGATCAAGGAAACCAGAAGCTTGAGTTGCCCCAAGAAGATGCCGTTCTTCTTTTCCATGAGGCGTCTGACAGTTGCCAAGCCAAGGATGGAACTGAGCAGAGTGAGATGGAACCAGTGGTGAAGCCTAAGACTCAGACAAGAGGTGATGTTGATTGAACAGATCTAGAGATCAGATGCACCCAACAAGTAAGAATGGACATTTGACAGGCGATCTAGTCAACATTATCCTCCTCTGGGACCGCAGCCCCAGGGTGCTAACTCTCGAACATCCAGGCCAACGAACCTTCCTCCCGCACAAGAAACTCCCAAGTTGGGTTACCTAACATGCCCAACCTCCACAGTTTCATCATCTAAGACAAGCTGCAATTCCCATGGTTTCTGAACCCAGAATTCCAGAAAGAAACAGAAGATGCAGAACGTCAGGAGCTGGAAGAGGATCTCCAGCGACAATAACGGCAAGAATTTATCAGGGAGAGATTGGCACCCTGGACAAAAGGTGTTAATATTGTTGCATATGGGATCAAGTAAGCTACTGGCAAAGTGGCAGGGCCCATACGCTGTGACTAGGAGAATAGGACCTGTCACATATGACCACTCTGCCCTGACAACAAATGTTATTGCTGATTATTTGACAAGAATGTCTGAACTCTGAGGAGAAGGGGTGAATGATGTCATGAAGCTAAAAGAAATGTTAAATAATTTTGTTTTTCATGGATTTTGGATGGGAGAAAGGTCCGCATTTCTCCCCACCCAAAACAGCGACCACTAATTGACTCTGAGAAGGTGATTGCAACCACCTGGGAATGGCCATTTGCCGCTGGGACCTGATTGGCCAGAAGCTCAGGTGAAGCACCTTTAAAGCCAGCCTGAGCCAGTCACTTCGAGGAGGAAGAAGAGGGACAAAGGACAACCTGGAGAGCAGTGTTACCTGTGGTCTGTTGAAAGCTGATATCAACTTCAAATAAAGAAAACTCACAATACCCTTCCTGCATCTAGCTGAGTGAACTTTTATCCTCTTTCCACCTGCTTGCTGTCTCGCCGCACGACAATTGGTCGCTGACGAAGCCTCTTGGATAGGAGGCGAAACGTCCGAAACCTTCACTTTTGTACAGATGACGGCTGAAGAAACCTTCTCATCGGTTGATGCGTCTTTATGATCAATTTTAGCTCATACAGACCGTGGGGGCTTTGGGGAGATGGGGCTGGGGGGGCGCAATAACTTCCAAATGAAAAACGATCCATTTAGATCAAATGCAATCGCTTCTCAAACAAAGACGGAGACAAGAGGAGGATGGGAAAGGAATCGGGAGGAGCGCGGCAGAGGCGGAAGCCGGCGGTGGAGGGGCTTGAATACGCTCGACTAGCCCCCGCTGAGCTTGATACAAAATGGCGCCGTTAGACCGTTTCCAACGCTCAAGGACAGCCGACACCAACGATGACGGCCAGAGGCACACACCCGCCAGCCTGCTGCCCGCACCGCTTCGAACAGCTGGGCGGGGGGGCGCTAATAATGCCAAGCGGACACTTGGCTCGTATGTCGATCCAGACGCGGAGCGATCGGTTCACTACCTTCGCTGTAGGCTTCCCGTCGCTGGTTGCCCACGGCGGGATGCTGCTTGTGTTTCTTCGGGGGCCTCCTGTGCACCACCGCCATACTCATGCTGCCGTCCGTGGACACCGGACTGCCGGGACGGTGGCCCGCCGGGTTGATTTGGTATTTCCGCGCTAAGAAAACAAACACAAATCCAAGATGGCGCCTGATTAAACATAGTCAGCAAGTGATGTCACACCAGCTTCGCTTTTTTTGTGTTGTCTTTTGTGTTGTTTTCTTTTTTCAATTTGTGTTGTTGTGCATCATGTGGAACAGATATGAATCCACATTTTTTAGCGTTTTCGGCCACAACATTCATCAAGGAGGAGCCTGTGCTGAGCGGTTGCGCCTTTTCGGCCACCACTGTTTTTGATTGGGAAGAATGTCGGTGCCATTTGATCGTCATGGCTGGACAGCTCGGGAGCCATTGTGCTTTTTGGCGCCTGTCATGGGCAGCATTTTCAAAGCCCCACTTCGTGCAGCTTTCATTTCTTTCATAACTTTGCTGCTGTGAAATGTAAATTTCTCCACTGCGAGACTAATAAAGGCAAATCCAATCCAATCCAATCCAAAAGGTGTATATGGAACTGAAGCTTGGAATTGAAGAAGATTGACGTGCGGCGGGAGAAGTGAGACAATTTCTTTTGGTCAATGGACGCTGCAGCTTCATGTTTGTTTTTAACATTTATAATGATAATAATAATAATACATTTCATTTATAAGCGCCTTTCAAAACTCACAAGGTCACTGTACAGTCACATGATACGTTTTTCTGTGGGTGAGCAGCGACAGCCACATGCACCAGCGTTCACTCAACCGCGAGGGTGGCTGCCTTTTCAGCAGCTCCTGTATTTTGTTTTTCTACTTCTTCCTTTCCTTTCCTCTTTCTTTGATCACTTTGCTGCTGTGAAATGTAAATTTATCCACTGAGAAACTAATTAAAGGTAAATCAAATCCAAAACAAAAATAAAATGGGGTTTGTGCTGCCATTTTTTTGTTTGTGTAGGCATTTTGTTTGTTTGTTTGTTGAAGGGGTTGCAAACTGACCTTCGTGGCTTTGCATTGCAGGATGTTTGGCCACCCGGAGGCCCGAGTACTCGGCGGCGGCGGCGACGGTGTGCGCAAAGTCGCCGTCGGTGAAGAAGGAGCCGTCGGAGGAGCTGACGGCGCTGGACCTCCCCGAAGAGACGTTGTCTTCCTCGGAAGCCGAGCCCCACCCGTTGATCATGGAGCCTGTCGCCGAGCTCTCCAGGTCGCCCACGCTGGACGCCGGCGTCCGCTCCACCCCCCGCGGCGGCGGCCGGTGCCGCTGCGCCTGCGTGTGGCGGGGGTGCGCGTGCGGGTGGGTGTGGTGGTAGTTCATCTTGGAGACCTCGGCGTCCGTGTCCTCGTCAGGGATTCGTCCTTCGTCCTCGTCCTCCAGGCCGTCGGTGTCCGCGGGGGTGCCGATGTAGCCGTACGTGTATGAGGGCGAGAGGGGAGGGGGGCTCACGCCATGCCGCCTGCCAAGATGACGGGAAATCATTAATGAGTTAGGGCGTGTCGAAATAATTTATTTGTAATTACCCCCCACCCCCTCATTTCTTCAGATGAATATTTTAAATGGTTTTATGGCACACAAAGAAAACTATATGGAGAAATCATCTATGTAAGGACAGTCATGTATTGTTTTGAGGCTTTTAATGGAGTCTTGATATGTTTTATACATTGCTGCTAGTTGATGTATGTTCTGTTAGTGCTTCTCTTGGTGTTCTTGTGGGTTGAATGCAAACTTGTGTAAAGAATCATTGAGACTTGAACCATCCCATGTTTTACTTACATTTTTATTTAAATATTTTTTTTTTTAGGTTGAATGGCGCATTCCCTCCCCCCATGCCCTGAACTTCACATCTTTATGGACTAGCTAGCTAGCTATTAGTTATCTATTAGCTAGCTAGCCAACTTTCTATCTATTTGAGTTATTCCGGGTTAAGTGAATGCGGGTGCATGTGGCTGCCGCTGCTCACCCACGGACAAATTGATCCTGTGATTGTAAAGTGATCTTGAGAGTTTTGAAAGGCGCTTAGAAGTGAAATGGATTATCTCATCTCATTTCATTTTCCGTACCGCTTATTCCTCATTAGGGTCGCAAGGGTTGCTGGAGCCTATCTCAGCTGTCTTCGGGTACGAGGCGGGGGACACCCTGAATTGGTTGCCAGCCAATCGCAGGGCACACAAAGACGTACAACAGTCACTGTCACACTCACACCTAGGGACAATTTGGAGTGGTCAATCTGCCTGCCATGCATGTTTTTGGAGTGTGGGAGGAAACCGGAGGACCCGGAGAAAACCCACGCGGGTCCGGGGAGAACATGTAAACTCCACACAGGGACGCGAACCGGCGACTTCTGCACTGTGAAGCCGGTGTGCTAACCACTCGACTACCGGGCTGCCCGAAATGGATTATTATTATTATTAAGAAGGGATCCGGTTCAGAAACAGGCGAGGGAGAAATGCGACAAAAGACACTTCAATGCATTTAGTTCCGAAATGTGGCAACAACTGTGGATATTTGGGGTAAATTTTGACTGTGACACAGCGTGCTACCGGGTGTCAAAGTCATTTTTTGCCACAGGCGGGCCACGTTGGAGTTACGGTTTCCTCTCGGGGGCCAGTATGACTGTGGGGAATTTGTTCGGGATTTGGTTTTTCTTGCGGGGGGTGCCGATAAAGCACTGGTCAGACCTGTTGCAATGTTTTTCCCTCCCGCGAGGGGACATCATTTGCCTTTTGTCCATGTTAGCGCTTACCGTCAGCTGTTGTTAAAGCACTTTATAAATCAATAAATGTATTGCATTTTATTGAGCCACCCCCATTTTAAGCTCAGATAACTGCAGACTCATATCAGTAATTAACTCTTTTTTTTTAACTGATGAAAGAAGAGAGTCTAAGGTTTTTTACGCTGCATTGAATGTTGATGTTGTCCTAAAACTCTGTGGGTCCTAGAATTTGAGCGAAAATGACAAAAACTCTGGCACTGGAGTGGACACATTTTTGCACATCGTTTGGCAGTGAATGAGTTCATTTTTTGTGTGTAGGAAAGCTAATACAGAAAGGATGACCCACGCCCCCCCACACCACCCCCCTTTCAAATTGCTGCCATGGACTGCAAATTTCCCCATTGTGGGACGAAGGTTTTCTGATTCTGATGAAGAAATTCAACATACAGTAAAGTCTCGTTATATCGATATCGATATTGATAATACTGCTTATTACGATACTATTTTCATTTCCCGGCCAAATTTCTAGTCTTTTTATGTATAATTAGTTCCGTTCAGTACGATTCATGGTTGTTACGATAATCCGGTTGCTATGGTACTCTTTTTCATCTCCCGCCGGGCATTTTTCTATGTTTATATCGATACAAAAGCAGTTTAAGGTGAATCGATATTTGCTTAGGGGGTTCTATACAGTACCACCATTATCGAAATCTGTATCAGTCGTTGGTCACATGACCAGATCCCGTGTCTTGCGTAGTGTAGCAGACGCCATTTTCTACCAGCTTCCGTGTTTTGAACGGTCATACGCGAGCAAAATAAAAAAGGCGTAGCAACACCAATTTAAAGGACAACCGACGTCTCCGGACAAGTTGTGTCCATAATTTGTAAAATCGCTTTAAATGACTTCTACTGAGTGTATTTTACAAAGATTCCACCGCATATAGATAGCTATATTTTACGTTTTAAGACTTGTGCTGAATATTCCGGAAGTCTTGTTTTTGAGTTGAGTCCTCACCCTACGTCACTGAAGGAACGCTGAACCCTGACTAAGAAAGGACATACCTTGCACCGCCTCAATGCATTTTGCGGTACTTTGTTTGGTCTGAAAACTTTGTGTTGATCCGTGTTGATGGCGAAATTAGAAGGTAAACATAAATAACGCAATGGTGAATCGTTGTATGTTACACCGAGACAACTCTTTGACATTTGTTGAAAAAACTTCCAAACTGCAAAACAAAACTATTTCCAACGGAGCTCTGCCGCCATCTTCTGCATTTTCTGTGACACTACACGTCAGTCTTGAGCAATCAAAACGACCCAGAAAACCTTCTTTAATCAATTGCAAACATTGATACTTTCCTCTTCAGAACTATTTGAATGATATTCATAACTGGATGCGTAATAAGAAAGCATATTCTCCGAATCTGAAGCCATTGTTTTGAATCTCGAGCAAGGCAAGACTTGTTGCCGTGACTCCACGAACAAGGGGGGGGGGGGGGCTTCGGAAACTGGCCACTTCCGGTTTCAAATTGAAGTACTTTTTAGACACTGTAAGTCATTTTTATTGGTGTTTTGGATTGGATATTGGATTGGATATGCCTTTATTAGTCTCACAGTGGAGAAATTTACATTTCACAGCAGCAAAGTGATGAAAGGAATGAAAGTAGAAGTAGTAGTAGTAGAGTAGTAGTAGTAGTAGTTGCATTTGAATAAAAATATTATACTGCATGTTTTGGGTATTGTTTGGATGTATTTTAGATGCTATAAAACGTTTGTCTGATGTCAGTTAGGGAACAAAAAAAGTGACGTCGGTTGTCCTTTAAACCATGGGGAAACGTAAGAATTGTGACCTCGGAATGAAGTGCACGGCAATAGGGGCAGTCGAGGAGAATCCAACAAGGAGCAAATACTCCATCGTGAGAGAGTTCGACGTGCCGCAGAATACTTTATCAACGTAAGTAATGTAAACGTTGCAGTTTTTGTTTTCCATACATGTATTTAATTGTGTTGTATTCAGATATCTTGTTATCGCTTGCAATAATCACTGTTTTTCATATGTTTGTACATGCTGGAGTTCGTGGTTTCGTGTGTATAGAACAACGTGACGATTTTGCATTGGTTGCATTTTTGAAAGGAAATAGTCATTAAAAAAGTGTGAAGACCTTTTTATTTTATGCATAAGTTTATTTTTCACTACACTACTGTACAAAAAGCATGCTAGATATGCAATCCATGAATTCATTGATAAAATTACATGCCATATCAAAGATCCCCCATTTACGTATTGCCCCCCCTCCCCCCTTTAATGCAGTTTGGCGCAGGACGGATATATCGATAGTACGGTTATATCGACATTTTTTACGACTCCCGAGAATATCGATATAACGAGACATTACTGTACATTCCCCATTACATTTTTTATCTTTTTTTGTACAGCTGCCCCAATTTCAAGCTCAGATAACTGCAGAGCCATATACAGTGAGACCTCAATTTACGAACACCTTATATTACGATCTTTTCATCTTCCGAACGTCAAATTTTTGAAAATTAAAACTTACAATAAGCAATATTTTCATATTACACACCCACCACGGCTGGTCATCAAGCACGCGACCTTCGGATCTGGCAGAGTGATCTTCGGCGGAAGCACATGACTGAACAGCGCTCCAGCCGGCGCTACTTTCAAAACCCCCTCTCATTGAATGCACACGTCGATCGCCTACTTGGAGCTTTTTGCTGATAATTTTACTGTGATGGGACCGAACAAAAACCACCACAAGCTCGTGTTAAGCCCAAGAAGACACAAAATCGCTCAGAAGAAGGAGATAATTGAAAAACACAAACGAGGTGTGCGTTTGTGTTATTTAGTGCCCGAGCACGGCTATGCTAAGTCAACCACCATTCTCTGGAACAGAAAAGCCATCAAAGGTGCGTCTGTTGCAAAAGGTGTTATCGCCGATATCGCCATGCTTGTTGAGGGTTTTAAAGCCAGTCACAGAACATCTGAGGAGGAGATGGCTGCAGCATCAAGTGAGATCATAAAGGCAATGTTGGCAAAGTGGAATGATGTGCAGGCTTTTACCGAAAAGTTCCATTCAGAAAAGACTGTGGCTATGACAATCATCAACATGATGAACAATAATGTGATGCCTCAGCTTCGTAAGACCTTACAAGTCAGAAAGCAACAGGTGTCAATTAAGAGGTTTTTAATCAGCAAAAATGATGAGGAGTCTCCAAAGAAAAAAGAAGAGAAGCCACACCAGAGGTTAAGTTACCAACAGTCCTTACCAACAAGGAAGGTGACTCTCCTTCCATAAGCCATCAACGACCATCAAAAAGGTAAATAAAACAACAGTTTATTTCTTTAATTACAGTCCTTATGTAATGTGCATCTCTTTCCAAACAGCAATTCCCTTTGACCTCCAACACCATTCCATCAAGCCATCAATGACCATCATAAAGGTAAATAAAACAATTTTATTTTATAGCACAGTTTATTTCTTTAATTACAGTCCTTATGGAATGTGACTCTTTCCAAACAGCAATTCCCTTTGACCTCGGACCTCCAACGCCATTCCATCAAGCCATCAATGACCATCACAAATGTAAATAAAGTGACTTTATGATACAATGCAGTGTATTTCTTTCATTACAATACAATAGCACATTTATTATACATAGAATAATGTATGTTGTGTGTAATTTTAAGGCTTATTTAGTTGAAAAGTATATTTTATGGAAACCCGGGGACGGATTATTCCCATTTTAATGGTTTCCTATTGGAACTTGTTTTTGAGATACACACTTTTTGCCTTACACACTCTGTCTGGGAACCAATTAAGTTCGTAAGTTCAGGTCTCACTGTAATTTAGGAAATAACTGATGAAAGAAGAGAGTCTAAGGTTTCTAATGATGCATTGAATGTTGATGTAGTCCAAACTATTCAACAATTTGTGGGTCCTGGAATTCCAGTGAAAATGACAAAAACCCTCGCAATGTAGTGGACACATTTGTGCACATCATCTGGCAGTAAATTAGTTAATAAAGAACGAGTTTCTGAATTTCAAATAAAAAAAAATTACGGTACATGCAACAATTTGAAATTTTGGTTGGGACTTTAGCAAGCATGATGGAATTTCACAAGTTTGATTTGCTTTTGCGGGCCGAATCAAATGATGTGGCGGGCCAGAATTGGACCCCGGACCTCGACTTTGAGACCGGTGTGCTCACCTGCGCTCGTGGCTGCCCGGCGGCTCCTGCAGCATGGGCGTCATCTCCTCCTGCGGTGAGGGCGTGAGCGTGGCGGTGGACTGGTGGCTGTAGGAGAGGGCGGCGGGCGAGGAGGCCGTGCCGCGGATGGGCGGGGTGGGCCCCCGCTCCATCTCCTCCTCCTCCATCTCCTCCAGCTCGTCGGGCTGCAGGTACATGTGAGAGGGCGGCATGGAGCACTGCATGTCTGCCTCGCAGCTGCCAACAACGGAGAAGGAAGTGAAGGCTCATTATTTCCACATCATTTGCCGGGTTCAGGAAAACATCTGGTAAATATTCATGTCATCCCTCCATCAAGGTTTGACACTGATTAAAGCCCCCTCCGCAACCGACCCCCCCACCATAGCTCAGGCACATCCATACCTTTCTTCCAATGACAGTGAGTAGTCGTCGGCATTGTGCGACGGGGGCGGGTTGGCAGGCGGAGGAGGCAGGAGGTCGGCCCAATTCATTGTGCTCTGTTTGGGCGGCTTGGGGGTGCGCGCCCCCTTCTTGTGACCTTGGCTGCCTGCTCCACAACACAAAAAAAATTTGAATTGAAGATGTGCAACTACTTCAGGGGTCGGTAACCTTTTTGACTAAGAGAACTGTAAAAGTCAATACAGTGATACCTCAGTTTATGAACTTAATTGGTTCCCAGAAAGTGTGTGAAAGGCGATAAGTGTGTCTTCCAAACATTAATTTTCCATAGGAAACCATTAAAAATTTGAATAATCCGTTCCCAGAACCCCATATACAGTAAAGTCTCGTTATATCGATATTCAAGGGAGTCCGAAAAAATATCGATATAACCAGGACTATCGATATATCCGACCCTGTTTGCATGTAATTTTCTCTGTGCGTGCATAGAAATAGTATCGATATAACCGGGACTATCGATATATCCGATATCGATATAACGAGACTTTACTGTAACTACAAATAAAGGTAAATCCAATCCAATCTCAAAGGTAAATAAAATGACTATTATGCAGTACATTTTATTTCTTTCATTACTATAAAATAGCACATTTATTATACATAAAATAAGGTATATGTTATTTAGTTTTAAGGCTTATTTAGTAGAAAATTATGTTTTATAAGGACCTGGGAACGGATTATTCTCATTTTAATGGTTTCTTATGGGAAATAAAAACTTTTTGCCTTACACCCACTTTCTGGGAACCAATTAAGTTCAAAAGCTGAGGTATTACTGTATAATGTTGATAAAAAATATGAATGATGTCACGGTGAAAATAGAAACATGGTTAAATATTTTATTTAACTGATTTCAAAATAAAAGTCCACTTGAGCGGAACTTGTCTTCTCTGAACTTTTTTTTCTGGAGACTTTTTGCACTGAATTTTCTCGGTGTTAGACTGTGCTTTTTACAAGTAGCTATATTTGTTAGCGTTAACATGACTGCTAATATTCTAATGATGAAAATCCAAAATATCTCCAAATTATATTGAACAATTTCGCCGTTTCCCGTACAAACTTTCTTGTATGCCGTACGCATCTAAAAAGGTATAGAAAGTATGGCATAATACGGCCGTTGACAGGTATGCGTTTTTGAAATGGCGCCCAATGTCTCTCTGTGTCTTTGTTTTGTCATATTGTCTCTATGCTGTCATATTATTTGTTATTTAGTTTTTTTTTGTTCTTTTGACTTCAAGACGGCGCCGCGAGAGTGGCTGCCTTTCCAGCAGCTCATGTACTTCGTTTTTCTACTTTCATTCCTTTCATCACTTTGCTGCTGTGAAATGTAAATTTCTCCACTGTGAGACTAATAAAGGCATATCCAATCCAATCCAATCCAATCAGGCTGATTTCTAAACTGCACCCTCCAGCCCACCAGATTGAAATTGCAAGCATTGCGCAGCCCTGGGCGACTTCTTACCCGAGGTGCTGCTACTGCTGCCTCGATCCGAGCTGTTGTAGGAGCCTCCGGCGTGGCTGTGGTTGTACGGGATGGTGGCTGGCATCATGGCGGAGTCGGTGCCTCTGTAGCGATCTGATTGGCAGACGTTTAGGGTTAGAGTGATTTATTTTTCATCATTTATTAGGTGATTCAGTTTATTCCAACTCAAAAACCAAAATTTCAGAGTTGGAATTTTAACATTACAGCTACTAAAAATGACGCTAAAAAATCCATACAAATGTCGATCAATGTCAAAGATATCCAGTGATACCTCAGCTTACAAACTGTTGGTGCCCAGAAAGTTTGTAATGCGAAAGGTTTGTCTTCCAAACATTTATTTCCTATAAGAAACCATTAAAAATGAGAATAATCAGCTCCCAGGTCCCCATAAAACATAATTTTCTACTAATTAAGCCTTAAAACTACATAAAATATACCGTGTTTTGTGTATAATAAATGTGCTATTGTATAGTAATGAAAGAAATAAAATGTAATGTATAATAAAGTTGTTTTATTGACCTTTGTGATGGTAGTTGATGTAGTTGTCTCTTGATGATATCCGAGTGAAGTTGCCGTGCTTACTCGGCGATAATACCCTCACTTACACGGTCCCCTGATAGCTGATTTTCGATAATCCAAATCATCAGAAGTTTTTCAACCTCTTCTATTGTCTGAGACCGTTGCTTAGACCAGAGGTCCCCAACCCCCGGGCCGCGGACCGGTACCGGTCCGTGGGTCATTAGGTACCCGCGCGTTTAGGTATCATGAGCAACAACGCCGGCGGAGGGTAAACCCCCAGCCGCGCAGAAAGAATAAATAACATAAAATGAAAAATTACAAGATTACATCCGTCTATGACTTACTCTTGATGCATGTCAAAACGCTTGTCTAGGTCACGTGATAGATACCGCTAAAATTAACCCACCGTAAGCTAGCAAAATGAGTAAAATACAAATGTTTTATTTTGTTGTATTTATCCGCCGGTACGTGAAAATATTGTCTGACATTAAACCGGTTGGTGGCGCGAAAAAGGTTGGGCTTAAACAACACGGAAACACCCTTAGCCACACGTAGCAATGGTCGAGTTAGCATACTGGTACTGGGACGCTAAGTCACACAAACGAACACTTCGTTCGTGTTTTTCAATGATATCCTTCTTCTGCTCGACCGTCATTTTCTTTTGTGTCCACTTCGGCTTAACACTATGCCAAGATTTGATTCTTGCGAATTTAATGTTCGTAAGGCGAAAGGTTCGTGAGCTAAAGCGTTCGTAAGCAGAGGTATCACTGTACTCTGAAAAAAAACATACTTCACTTGAAATATTTCATTCGAATATATTTCATCATGAAAATGCAATTCATCTAAAGAAAGTTAACAGCTGGCACTCTGCCGATCACCAGTTCTAAATTTAGATAAGGTCCTTAACGATCTCGTGTTTTGAATGAACGTTGGGTATTTACTATTTCGACCATTTTGACTTATTTTTATTGGAAACCGTCATTTTCATGAATAAAACCGTAACGCAGAATGGGATAATGAAAACCGTACTCATTACGGCAAAACCGCAGTAGGTGGCAGGGATGTGATTCATAAACATATCATCGCCACGCTCACCCCATTTAGATTGCCCTTAGAGCATGCTCGGTAGTGTTAGTCGCATTAGCAATCATGCTAGGCGGTTCATTTGACATTTTTGACATGCACATGTAACCCCACCCTCCCAAATTGTACCAAATGTGTTTTTTTCCTCAGGTTTTGGCGAGGTGGTCAAAGGTGGTGATCCAGGATCCTAGTGTCTGCGCACCAACTCACCCTTGTTCAGCTTGTTTCGCTCCATGATGCTGTACTGCATTTCCTGTTTGGGCTGCAGTTCACCGCCGCCGCCGCCGGGGGGCTTCCAGCAGTGTTTGTCATTGAGCTCCCCTCCGCCGGCGTTATTGCTCATGATGGACGACTGGATGAGCTGCGTGGTGGCGTACGGCGTGGGCTGGCCACCGGCGCCCACGAAGCGGCCGTCTTTCAGGTTGGGGCTATTGAAGGTCTTCATCTCGTTGATCTTGTTGGACAGGTCCACGTCGCCGTACAGGCCCGGCTCGGGGACCAGCAGGCCGCTCTGCTTATTGTCCATCTGGCTGTTGTAATTGGCAATGCAGTCGGCTGGAGGACACGGTGGAGGGTTACTGACCGAGCCCGCTAGCGACTCCCTAAACGCTGTCAAAACATTGCGGCATCGTCATGTGGCTGAGCACAAGACGGGTTTGGATAATATTTGTTCTTTCTCACTCCTGAAGCCAGTTGCTTAGTGAGACACTCACACACACGAGCGCACATGCACATGTCATGCAGAAGATTGTTACTTCCAGTTAAACACGGCACAACACGTCAAGTGTGTGTACACTTACTGGACACATGCAAATGTTATTTCACAATTGGTGATATTGAATGAACAGCTTACCAAAAACCACTAGCCATAGTTTGCTTTGTTTTGACACTAGATTTCAGCGACATAGATCACGGGTCCCACAGAAAAAGTATAAGTCAGACAAACGGACATCGACATGCCAACCACATAGATAACCTTACAAATAACAAGAGAAACCTAGTTCTAGCCATTTAGGGTATCTCAGGTTTTTATGCTAGTTAGTGAGCTAGCTAGATGCTAGTTTGTCCTATCCATGTGTGTAAGATAGATAATTTTTTGGATCAATAGATAGATATGAAGCTAGGTGACACATTAGCTTCTTCAGAGGTAGAACAGTCCAAAAAAAGCTAGCCAGTTAGCTAGCTAGATGGTCATATCTACATATGGAAGATAGACCAACTCTTCGATCGATAGATACCCGTTCCTGTTACGAAATACGACAGGAACGGCTACAAGGCCGTCCGTCCAGGCCAGCTGCTTCTGACGACAAACTGTGCTATTATTAAATGTATCAAGTTCTGACTCGTCAATTCTGCTAAGGTGGTGAGAACATAAACCCCAAGGTCCTGCAGAGTCTTGGAAATGAAAAGTTCAAGGTTCGTAGTCCAGGCCGAGTCACCTCACTCGTGACTTCATCCATTAAAAGACACCTACCCAATTGAGTACTGACAAATAACGTATGCTTTGTGGGTAGTTGTCTTTCTTGTCCTTAAATATGTCACTGGCGATTAGCTTCTGCTCCATCTAGCTATGCAGGAGTGGAAAAATAAATGGCTATGAAGCTAGGTGGCACATTAGCTTCTTCAAAGGTAGAACGACACAACAAAAGGTCGCTAACTATCTAGCTAGAGGCTAGTTGGCCCTATCTATGTGTGTAAGATAGGGAGATCAACAGATAGATATGAAGCTAGGTAGCACATTAGCTTCTTCAAATGTTGAACAATCCAACAAAAGCTAGCTAGTTAGCTAGCTAGCTAGATGCTAGTTGGTCAAATCTACTTATGTAAGAAAGATCAACTCTTCGATCGATAGATAGCTGGGTGCCACATTAGCTTCTTCAAAGGTAGACCGATCCAACAAAACGTAGCTAGTTTGCTAAGTAGATGCTAGATGGTTATATCTACATATGTAAGATTGATAGATCAACTCTCATTCATTGATAACTAGGAAGCTAGGGGGGTCATTAGCTTCTTCAAAGGTTGAACGATCCAACAAAAGCTAACTAATTAGCTAGCTAGATACTAGTTGGTCATCTCTACGGATGTAATATAGATGAACTCTTCGATCGACACATAGCTATGAAACTAGGTGGCTTATTAGCATCTTCAAAGGTAGAACGATCTAACAAAAGAAAGAACAGGACAAGTCAATGATAGAAAGATACAAAAATAAAATAGCAGCTAGAAGCTCGATGATCTGTAAGCTGTTTTTAAGCTTTTAAGAATGATCATCTTTTCTTTTGTTGGAGAGCTCCACCTGCGCTTTTCACAGTCGGCGATGCACCAAAGCAACATCTCCAGCTTCTTCTTTCGCTTAGCGCATCCCACCCCCCACACCCTGTTTTTTATTACCCGCAAACATGTCAACTTCTGCCTGGGAGAAATCAAACACAGCCTCCTGCTCTTAATCCTAACATTTCCTTTGTGCGGGTCGCACTTCTGGAGAAAGACACACACACACACACGTGCGCATACACGCGCAGGATAAGAAAGAAGTCTCGGGAGAGCTAACCCAGATATGGCACTTTACTTCCTCCTCGCAACTCCCACCTGGGTCTTATCTGTGCACTCTTATTTTCCGTGGCTTTGGTGTTGTTGTTGTGTACGCATGTTTGTGTGCTCGACGTACCGGGCCGGCTGTACGTGGCCAGGTTACTGTCGCTGTTTCCGTTGCTGGCGGCGCAGCAGTTGATGCTGCAGTTGTTGTGATTGGAGCACGAGTTGGGCCACGTGTCGGCCAGCCAGGGCTGCGTGGCCGATTCGCCCATGTTGAGGAGGCCCGGCCTGCACCCAAAAACAACGACAAGGATGAAAAAAAAATGCTCATAACACGGGCCCTGGAGTCAATTCAAGAACAGTTTTTTTTGGTTTGGGCGAATAGTATCAGTCCGTCTTGTACAGTGATACCTCAGCTTACGAACTTAATTGGTTCCCAGAAAGTGTGTGTAAGGCGAAAAGTTCGTCTGCCAAACATTTATTTCCAATAAGAAACCATTTGAAATGAGAATAATCAGTTCCCAGGTTCCCATAAAACATCATTTCTATTAAATAAGCCTTAAAACCACAAAATACAGTAAAGTCTTGTTATATCGATATTCAAGGGAGTCCAAAAAAATATCGATATAACCGGGACTATCGATATATCCGACCCTGTTTGCATGTAATTTTCCCAGTGCGTGCATAGAAATAGTATCGATATAACCGGGACTATCGATATATCCGATATCGATATAACGAGACTTTACTGTATACTTTATTTTACGTACGTCTGTGTAAGCTCTCAGTCGTACAGCAGTGGTCCATCGATGAGAAGGTTTCTTCAGCCGTCATCTGTACTTTTTTGAAGGTGTCGGACGTTTCGCCTCCTATCCAAGAGGCTTCGTCAGCGAACGAAGCCTCTTGGTGGCCAGCCACCGTGGCACTGTGTGGTTTGGCCCGTTCGTCAAAAACTAGTTCAGATGCTAAGATTATATTCTCACAAATGTGATGTTCGTAGGGGGAAAAAATTGTGAGCTAAAGTGTTCGTAAGCCGAGCTATCACTGTACACCATAAGATAAAGCTATTTTCTCCAAAACGGTGTCAAGTTCCGGATGCTTTATGCTCATTTACAAAAACGAAAAGCTGTGGCACGTCACAAACATCTGTTGCAATATTGCACAGACAAAAAAGGGGGAAAAAAAACGGCAAATACAGTAAAGTCCCGTTATATCGATATCGGATATATCAATAGTCCCGGTTATATTGATACTATTTCTATGCACGCATGGAGAAAATTACATGCAAACAGGGTTGGATATATCGATAGTCCCGGTTATATCGATATTTTTTCGGACTCCCTTGAATATCGATATAACGAGACTTTACTGTACTTCAAGATACTTTCATATAAAAGTGAAATTGCGGTAATAATTTGACACTGTCAAAAAATGGTTCTGTGCACTGGATTGCACAAAAACAGAAGGCAGCTAATGTGAATGAAGTGCAGAGGCGACACGATCGAAAAAGATTAGGCGCCGTATATTCATCCAGCAGCTCAGAAGAGAGAAACTACAAAACCGACTGAAGTACTTTTTTTTCCTCCCTTTTACAGACACACACACGCACACACACATGAACAAAAATAACAATCCCAGCTAAACAGATTGGGCGTGTACTCGCCTTGCCCAAAGGCCACAACACTGGCTGGGCCCCCGTCAACATGAGCAAACCACGCAGATTAGACACACAGATCAAACCCTCGTCACAACACAAACTCACCTGCTGAATCATCCATTAAATTAACGAATTCACTGCCAGGCGATGTGCAAAAATGTGTCCACTCCAGCGCCAGGGTTTTTTGTCATTGTCACTTCAATTTCAGGACCCACAGAATATTGAGTTTTATGACTACATAAGCATTCAATGCAGACTAAGTATTTTGTTTTTCTACTTCTTTCTTTCCTTTCCTCTCCCTATCATAACTTTGCTGCTGTGAAATGAAGATTTCTCCACTGCGAGACGAATACATGTGCATCCAATCCAATCCATGAAACATTACACTCTCGTCTTTCATCAGGAAAAAAGAGTTAATGACTAAGTTATGTGGGTCTGGAGTTATCTGAGCCTGAAATGAGGGCGGCTGTCCAAAATATGATGCAATACATCCATATTGGTTGATATAGCGCTTCAACAACAGCTAAAGCTGGAACAAAGCACTAAAATGGAAAAAAAGGGGAATGCTGCCCCCTTGTGGAATGGGAAAAAAACGGCCAGAGGTCAGACGAGCACTCAATTGGCACCCAAGCATGAAAAAAAAAAAAAAAAAAAAAAAAAAATCAGGAATGGCACTCTATATCTTATTTTCGATTCCTGAATAAATTTGGGAATGTCAGTGAATCAGGTAAGTGTTTATCAAAGTATTACAGAATTGTCTTTAAAAATTCTGATCGGGAAGACTATTTTTTTGTTGGGAAAAGCACAACTTGGAACAGTTTTTTTTGTAAAAGTACTTTTTTGTCTCTCCCCAATAAGATTTAAAAAAATGCATGACATAGTAAGTTTGGGAATGGCTCTCTACGTCATATTTTCAATTCCTGAATAAATTTGGTAATGGCAGTGAAAGAGTTAATATACACAGTATAACCGGGCTCTATGAAAGCATTGATATCAATAATTTATTTTGATGGTCATTTTGAGCTATAATTTAGCCTCATCCTTACAATAACATGGAAAAAGCGCAATGCAGTGCAAATGCGCTTTGAGCAACATCAGTGAAATTGCAACCAATGCAGCGGAAATGTCCGTGAAGGCGGCCACATCCTCTCGCCAATGTCCACTAACAACGCATACTAAACTGGTCTCGTGTTAAAAAATGCATCACTTAATAATAAAGCCCTTTCCATACATGAACCAAGCTCACATGGAAAAGGAGATTACTGCCGCGTGGGTGTGGGGGTCTGCGTCAGTTTTGTGGTGAGGCAACGGCGCAGCCTGGTGGTCGCTTTCATGACTTCCTCATAGTGGATTTAAACGGCTCCATCCACATCATGTATTTATTTCCACACCCTTTTTTGTTCCACGAGAAAGTCCCACTACGCCCTCTGTTGATCAGATAGGGAAAAAACACCCCGCCCAAAAATGTACCTTTTGTTCGGGGGGATCTTGAATAAAGCAAAAATTCAAGACAAGGTTCCAGTTAATAGTAATAATAATAATAATAATAATAATAATAATAATAATAACAACAACAGATGAGTGTCTAATTGCATAGTTTTTCCTTATGGATATCTAAATCTACTTTTTTGTGGTCTGTGCCATTTACATATATTGTCACATCCTCCTTAGCGCCAGGAGCGCGCCCCTCCCGTCCCTGCTCTCCGGACTTACTCACCTGTTGCTCATTTCCTTGATTGTGGCTTCTGGCTATAAAAGCCACCCGTTCCCGTTCGGTCCGCGCCGGTGTATTCTTTGTTGTTACCCTGTCTCCCAGCAGTATGCAGGTTTGTCCCGTTTGTCCACGCGGTTGTCTTACTCCCTGTTTTGCCCTGCGTGTCTCAGTAAAAACCTTTTCTTGAACTTACTGTCTCCACCATGTATTTTGGATCCAACCCCTTACTATTTTTCTTCATCCCTCGAGTCCTGTCACCACTCCTGGAGCAGGATGTGACATATATATTTTTTTGTAAATACAGTAAAGTCTCGTTATATCGATATCGGTTATATCGATACTATTTCTATACACGCACGGAGAAAATTACATGCAAACAGGGTCGGATATATCGATAGTCCCGGTTATATCGATATTTTTTCGGACTCCCTTGAATATCGATATAACGAGACTTTACTGTATGTATCGATGAGAAGGTTTCTTCAGCCGTCATCTGTACAAAAGTGAAGGTTTCGGACGTTTCGCCTCCTATCCAAGAGGCTTCGTCAGCGAACTAAAGTCTGACTGGTCGTATCGGCCCCATTTATATATCCCTAATGTCCAGACATGGTGGCGAGAGTAGGGACCTATCATAGCTGTGTCCGACGCCACCATGTCTGGACATTAGGGATATATAAATGGGGCCGATACGACCAGTCAGACTTTAGTTCGCTGACGAAGCCTCTTGGATAGGAGGCGAAACGTCCGAAACCTTCACTTTTGTACAGATGACGGCTGAAGAAACCTTCTCATCGATGGACCACTCCTGTACGACTGAGAGCTTACACAGACGTTTTACTGTATGTATGTTTTTTTTAATCGTGAGTTGGTTGTGTCCTAACCTCTTTGAAAGAGGCTGTATCGAACTCCTGAGACTGATTCATCGAAATCCTGGGTTTTCACCCTGATTAAAAACCACTGGAATAATTCTTCATTGTCATCGCAGTATAAAATTATCTTTTTTTGCAATTTTTTTTACCCCCCAGTGTGAACTTTCAGCGTGACAAAGGGCATACACTTAAGTGCCTTTTGACGCCTGCTCTCAATTTGTACATTTTGCCGTTTCTTACCTTCCAGCACTGCTAACTGCTTCTCCACCTCTCTGGTACGCCACTGGAAAGACAAAACATGAGTCAAAATGAAATGACATATATATATATATATATATATATATATATATATGTGTGTGTGTGTTTTATTGTATTATTGATATATGTGTTTATATGTATGTATATGTTTATATATATGTATATGTTTATATGTATGTATATGTATATGTATATGTATGTATATGTATATGTGTCTCTGTATGTGGCGTTTACCTGTTGGTGTGAAGGTAAAAGATGGCACTGTTGGGAGAGGAAAATGATCAACAAATACACATTAAGAAAATTGACTAAAAAAAATTTGCAGGTGTGAGAACGATTGAGAAATAGAAAATAACATAAAAGAAATATGGCATTTTGAAGTCAAAAAGAAACCAAAGTGAGGTGATTTTGGCCGTTTTTCAAAGAGCAATCAATGCACATGACGATTGGCGGAAAACCCAAAATTCTGTGAGGTCACATTGCCCTCTTGAGGCCTTTGACGGAAACTGACCTTTACGGATGCCGGAGTAGCTGCTGGACAGTCCGTTCCTCTTCTTCCTGTGGCGGTAGAGCCAGATGCTGAAGACCAGGAGGATGATCCAGCAGGCTGTGCCGATGCCAGCGATGAAGGCCGGCTGCTTCACCACGTCGGAGATTTGCTGCGACAGGGGGTTGCGGGGGTCCGCCGCGGCCACCGTCATCCGCCCCGACTCATCTAAGCAGCCCGCGCACAAACACCAGAGATTGTCAATTTGTAAACAGTCACCCGATTTCGAGGGTCCTCAGACCAAAAATTGGCGTCATGGTAGCCTCGCGCTGGTTTGCGCTCACCGAGTTGGAAGTAGGTGACGTCGCTCTTGACTCCAGGGCCCGCGCCGGTGCTGGCCGCGACCTCCACGCCATAACGGATTCCCGGAGCCAGACTGGGAATGAGCAGGGACAAGGTGGTGGCGTCCACCGTGCGGTTGATATGATACCTGCTCTCATTCCCTAAGCACCAAATCTAAAAAAAATATTTAAAGAACGCACGGAAAATTAAAATTTCAACGGCAGAGCTCAAACGCTGGGGTCACGAATGAAAGGGGACTTTACTTTTTAGATACTCCAGTGATACCTCAGTTTACGAACGCTTCAGTTTACGAACTTTTAAATTCGCGAGAGTATAATCTTGGCATACTAACTAGTTTTCGGCGGATGAACAACAAGCCACACGGTCGAAAAGCGCCACGGTGGCTAGCGGACTAGTTGTCCACACCCCCTTTCAGTGCAGATGTGGTTTGTAATCGAGTGGAGTACTTTTGCTATTATGGGAGCAAAAAAGACCCCACCATAGGCCAGTGTTAAGACAGAGGACACAAAAGTAAATTACAGTCGATCAGAAGAAGGAGATTATCGAAAAACACAAACGAGGTGTGCGTTTATGTGACTTAGCATCCCAGTACCAGGATGCTAAGTCGACCATTGCCATGTGTGGGTTAGGGTGTTTCCGTGTTATCTAAGCAACGGTCTCAGGCAGTAGAAGAGTTTGAAAAACTTCTGTTAATTTGGAATACCGAAAAGCAGCTAGCACAGTACATTGTGAGTGAGGGTATTTTTGCCGAGAAAGCACGGCAACTTCACTCGGATATCATCAAGAGGAAACTCCATCAACGACCATCACAAAGGTCAATAAAACGACTTGATTATACAGTAGAGTTTATTTATTTCATTACAATCCGAGAGCACATTTATTATACATAAAATAAGGTCTATTTTGTGTAGTTTTAAGGCTTATTTAGTAGAAATTTATGTTGTATGGGGACCTGGGAAAGGATTATTCTTATTTTAATGGTTTCTTATGGGAAATAAATGTTTGGCAGACGAACTTTTCACCTTACACACCGTTTCTGGGAACCAATTAAGTTCGTAAACTGAGGTATCACTGTATTCCAAAACTTAAGCTCCACCGCACATCATGCAGTTTATCCACCAGATAGCGCTATTTCGCAACGGTGTGCTCCGTTTTACCCCCCACCCCCTTTTGCTTACTGTACATGTGCTCTTTTCGACTGCCCCCACCACCACCACCTCTCAGACGATTATGTTACCTTGTATTCCTGGACCACCCCGTTGAGCTCCTCTTCTGGCGGTGGTTGCCAGGAGACCACAATGGCGGTCCCGTTGTCACTGCTCTCCATCACAGTCACCTCACGGGGAGGCGCACTAGGCACTGTTGGGAGGTTGTGAGTGTAGACAAAGGAGGAAAAAAAATGGTGAGACACACCATTTGCGCTACATACGGAGTTGGAGGTTCTCTCTCCTCGTCGCAGACAACAAAGAAATAAGAGCAAAAACGCAAAATGGACACTATTTTGCCTGGCAGTTTGAACGAAAAATGATACCTCCAACAAACAAAACCGACTATTTTTCTCCCCCCTGCAGGGCATACTTTTGTTTTCGTGAGACAAAAGAAAATAAGGAATTCCTCTAATTTGTCTCTCTCTCAAAATGAAAGATTAAAATGAATTTTAAAAAGTGATGCAGTCATTTCCTCCGTCCAACTACTCACGTCATACATAATTACTCACCTCATTTCACCCCGATTGAACAAAACAAACCAAAAGCGTAAAGTGTGTTTCATCCTCTATTTAACGAGCACGACGGTTCATTAATGTGAGGGTAAATTAGAGGACGTTTGAAAAGCTGAAATTAAAATAATGACGAGTGCATGCTAAAAAGAAACGTGCGACGTGCTCAGGAAAGTTGTCATTTTCATCCGAGGGCACCGTTCAATTATATAAATAACACCTCCTTTTGGAATTGTTCCGTTTCTGTACCACTGTGTGCGATTTCCTTCTCGCCATTGTCAGGTACATACGCAAGGTTACTGCCATCTAGCCTACACACTGCTCATTAGCTTGCACGCTTGCTTTCTGCTGCCTCTCGCAGAAGTATATTCATGCTAACGTTAGTGCCACTGACATTTGTATGAAACCATTTTTTTCCTTGTCTGCTTATTCAAAAGGGAGTGTTTACCTGTTTCGACATCAATGGCACCGAAGTCAGGATCATCCAATTAAAATGGCACTTTCCGCCAACTGGCGTCAGTATCATCCAATCATAATTGAGATTTGCGCCAAAACAAGCCGAAACAGGAAACGAACAGCGAAAAAGCCAGAATACATATTTAGTTTTATCTGGTCATTTTAGTCTGAAAAAGTCTGAAATCCGCCGGAAAAGAGTAGAAAAATGCATGGAAGGAGCCAAAAATGATTCAGCGTAGAACATTTTTACGTACGCCCTCTTGCCACCACCCCCCACCACCCTTGTAACAAACACACACTCCCCTCGGCCCCCTCACGCCCACCTGCTTGGTACGAACAGCTGTTGTCTCCTCGCACACATGCAAGCTGAGGATATGATATAAAAGGGTGTAAACATCAAAAATGCACGAGCACGCACGTGATTGCTAAAATGCTAACTCACTCAAGGGGGCACAGACAAACATACGCACGCACCTTCCTCCAGGGTCCGTGCAATTTTCACATCGCTGTCGGTGCCCTGGAATTCGTTGAAGAAGGGGCGCACTTTGAACTGGTAGGTGACCCCCTTACGGAGTTGTGGCACCACGGCGCTGTCCTCGCCAGGCGTGCGCACCTCAAAGGTGGCCCAGTCGGCGCGAGGTTGCCCCTCCAAGGGGGACGGCCGGTACATCACCTTGTAGCCTTGCATGTACTGGGACTGCTGCTCCACCTGGTGGACGGCGGGAAGACAATGCCACAAATAATCAGGGGAAAACGTTGAATATAGGAACCAAGAGTACAGTTATATATGACATGTAAAAATAAGAGCACGAATGCATGAATGTCGAGACTTTTTAACTCATTGGCAGACGATGTGAAAAAAATGTGTCCACCCCAGTGCCAGGGTTTTTGTCATTTTCACTCAAATTGCTATTTATTGAGTTTTATGACAACATCAATATTAAATACAGCGTTAGAAACTTTAGACTCTCTTCTATCATCAGAAAAAAAGAGTTAATTCCTAAGTGATGAGTCTGGAGTTATCTGAACTTGAAATGGGGGCAGCTGTACAAAATACAATACAATACAATACAATACAATGCATCCATATAATAATAATAATAATAATAATAATACATTTCATTTCTAAGCGGCTTTCAAAACTCTACAGGTCACTTTACAGTCACGGGATCTGTTTTTTTCTGTGGGTGAGCAGCGACAGCGACACGCACCAGCGTTCACTCAACCCGGAATAACTCAAATAGATAGAAAGCTAACTCCCAATAGATAGCTAGCTATCTCGATAGCTAACAGATAGCTATCTAGATAGCCAATGAGCCAGCCAGATAGCTAATAGACAGGAAATAGATAGCAAATAATTAGTTAGCTGGGTAGCCAGCTAGTAACCAGCTAGAAAGCTAATAGATAGCTAGCTAGATAGCCAGCTAGATAGTCAACTAGATAGCCAGCTAGCCAGCTCATATGGGTTTATATCGCGCTTTAACAACAACAGAAGCTGTAGCAAAGCGCTAACATGGACAAAAGGCAAATGCTGCCCCCTCGTGGAAGGGAAAAAAACAATGCCATAGGTCTGACCAGTGCTTTATCGGCACCCTCGCAAGAAAAACCAAAACCCAAACAAATTCGTGAATGGCGCTCCACATCACGCTTTTCAATTCCCAAATAAATTCAGGAATGGCAGCAGATGAGTTTATGACCAAATTTGAAAATTGGGTCAATCCGAACCGCAACCAACAGGTGAGTCACGCTTGCTTCTCCCACTCCCAGCTTGATTTTATTTGATTTCCAACGTCTGCAAGCGATTTCCACTGAAGAGCTAGAAAGTTGGCCGCCTCTTCCTTCTCACTTATTATTTTAACAGCCCTCCACAGTTTTCAATCAGAGGGAGGAGTACAGGGGGGCACAAATGGACACGCCCGCCCTTCTCAGCGGTCTTTCCCGGTGCGTTCAAATGTTTTTTTTTTTCTAAAGTCTGCTTATCGGACGGAGTTTTTTTCAAAGGAGACATCGGCTGCACTCACCGTCCACTGCACTCTGACGGAGGATGACGACAGGATGGTGGGGCTGTGCAGGTGGATGAGCACCTCACCCAGCTCCCTCTGGATCTGACGGTGGTCCACGCCCTGGCTGGTTGGGGGGATGTCTGCAAAAAAATTCACATTCACAACATGGATGTCGCCATCACATTCATTTGCACGCCACTCACTCCATTTTAAGTATGGATATCGAGTCCTGATTCAATATCTCATGCATCCAAATGTTTTTCACATAACCTTCGCAAAAAGTTATCACTCTTCCATTTATTTGGAAATGGTTCTTTGTACCAGTAGGATTATTTTTAACTCATTCACTGCCAGACGGTGTGCAAAATGTGTCCAAACCAGTGCCAGGGTTTTTGTCATTTTCATCCAATTGAAGAACCCACAGAATATTGACTTTTAGGACGACATTAACATACAATGCAGAGTAAGAAACCTTAGACTCTCTTTCATCCGGAAAAAAGAGTTAATTCCTAAATTATATGGGTCTGGAGTTATATGAACTTGAAATGAGGGTGGCTGTAACCTTAGACTGTCCTCTTTCATCCGAAAAAAAAAAATCCTAAATTATATGGGTCTGGAGTGATATGAACTTGAAATGAGGGCGGCTATAACCTTAGACCAGGGGTGTCCAAAGTCGGTCCGGTATCGAATCAGGTGTGTTGCTCCTGGGAGAGCTGGAAAACAGGCAGGACAGCGGCCCTCGGGGACCGACTTTGGACACCCCTGCCTTAGACACTCTTTTTTTATCAAAAAAAAAACAGTTAATTCCCAAGTTATATGCATCTGAAGTTATATGAACTTGAAATGAGGGCGGCATTAACCTTAGACTCTCTTCTTTCATCCGAAAAAAAGAGTTAATTGCTAAGTTATATGCGTCTGGAGTTATATAGCTGGCTATCTATTTGGCTATCTAGCTGGCTATCTAGCTAGCTATCTATTAGCTTTCTAGCTGGTTACTAGCTGGCTACCCAGCTAGCTAATTATTTGCTATCTATTTCCTGTCTATTAGCTATCTGGCTGGCTTATTGGCTATCTAGATAGCTATCTGTTAGCTATCGAGATAGCTAGCTATCTATTAGGAGTTAGCTTTCTATCTATTTGAGTTATTCCGGGTTGAGTGAACGCTGGTGCGTTTCGCTGCCGCTGCTCACCCACAGAAAAAAACAGATCCCGTGACCGTAAAGTGACCTGTAGAGTTTTGAAAGCCGCTTAGAAGTGAAATGTATTATTATTATTATTATTATTATTATTATTATTATTATTATTATTATTATTATTATATGGATGTATTGTATTGTATTGTATTGTATTGTACTGTACAAAATAAAATGCAATCCGACAACACGCTAACATGGGAAAAATGGAAATGCTGCCCCCTTGTGGAAGGAAAAAAACATTGCCAGAGATCTGACCAGCGCTTCATCGGCACTCAAGCATGAATAAACAAAACCCGAACAAATTCGGAAATGGCGGTCCACGTCATATTTTCAATTTTTTAATACATTCGAGGATGGCAGTGAATGAGTTCATGAATGATTGCAATTTAAAAGCCCCCAAGAAAAAAAACCCTCTGTTGATCAGCTAAGAACCACGTGACCAACCCTGATGTTTGACAATGTGGGTTGAACACATGTTCGGTAACATGTCAAATAGGGAATTGCAGCAAAGCGGAGACTGTGGATACAGTATTGCAGAAATGGTAAAATACTGTTAGCCTTTTTGCTTGTAACACTTCCTATGTGTTCCTAAGTTTTACGACACAACGTGAGCATTTTTATGTTTTTTTTTTTTAAGACGGGCCAGTGCAGCCAAGGGGAGATTGTGGAGTCGCCTACCTTGTGTTTTCACAGCATCGGTGATTGGACTGGGGTCGCTGAGTCCATAGGCGTTGGCGGCCCTCACCAGGAAGAGGTAGACGGCACTGGGCTTCAAGCCCTTTAACACAAACGACTCGCTTCTGACGTGTTCCGCCAATGTCTGCCAGCTGCTCCCCGAGGCGTGACTGCACCGACACAGCCAAGTGGGGGTTGGTTGGTCGGTTTCAGGAGAAAGAAAACCACACCAAAAATTTGTTTGCATTAAAAAAAATAATGCTGGAAAAAAAGAGGAATTACAGTGGTACCTCAGCTTCCGAACTTAATTGGTTGCCAGAAAGTGTATGTAAGGTGAAAAGTTCGTCTGCCAAACATTTATTTCCCATAAGAAACCATTAAAAATGAGAATAATCCATTCCCAAGTCCCCATAAAACATAATTTTCTGCTAAATAAGCCTTAAAACTACACAAAATATACCTTATTTTATGTATAATACAGGTACTATTGGATTCTAATTAAAGAAATAAACTGTACCGTATAATAAAGTCATTTAATTGACTTTTGTGGTGTGCTCGTTGTCAATGGATGGTAGCAATGGTCGACTTAGCATACTGGTACTGGAACGCTAAGTCACACAAACGCACACCTCGTTGGTGTTTTTCGATGATCTCCTTCTTCTGCTCGACCGTCATTTTCTTTTGTGTCCTCTTCGGCTTAACACTAGCCTGTGGTGGGGTCTTTTTCAGTCCCATAATAGCAAAAGCACTACACTCGATAACAAACCACATCTGCACTCAAAGGGGGTGTGGCGCTGTGTGGTTTGGTTCGTCCGGCGAAAACTAGTGTCAGCCATGACTATATGATCGCGAATTTAATGTTCGTGAGGCAAAAAGGTCATGAGCTGAAGCGTTCGTAAGATGAGGTAACATTGTACATTAATTTTTTAACGAGATTTTAATGATATTTATGAAGCATTTTTGGGGTCACGCAAATTATTTTCATGGCAGATACAAAAAAAAGACAACAATGTGTCCAGGGTGCCGGATGCGCTTACCTGAATGCCTCGATGACGTAGGAGGTGGGCGTGGCCCCGGCGTTGAGGTTGGGCCTCCAAGAGAGGGTGACCGAGGCACGGCTGACGTCGGTGACGTCGGGTTTGGACGGGGGGCTGGGAATCAGGTTGGGGTCGGTGGGTCTGTTTGGCTGCACGGCAACTCCAAATTCTGATAATAATAATAATAATAATAATATTATTATTATAACGGAATAACTCAAAAAGATAGAAAGCTCGGTAGCTAGCTAATAGAATGCTAGTTAGCTAATAGATAGCAATCTAGCTAGATAGCTAATATGTTTCCTGGCTTGACTTGAAGATTGCATCGGTAAGTTAACTTTACATCGGTAAGTTAACTTTACCAAATTATTGTTAATTCTGCACTGTAATTTTACTCAAATTTACGTATGAGACTTGTGTACCAAGAATGGAAGAACCCGATTGCATTGCATGCCAACACGAAGTACATCTCTGATGAGACCACGGGGACGTTGTGAAACGAGTCAACCGCCATTTCCCCAATTTCGGCGGTGCCTGTTGACGACGAGGCTTTTTTTTTCCCGTACCTTGGACTTGTAAATGGGCTTTCCACGAGGCCTCGCCCCCTGGCGTGGAGGCGATGCAGGCGTAGTAGCCCGAGTCGCTCATCTGGAACGAGACATTGGGAAAAAATGGAAATGATCATCCCTTCCTGGAACTACTTTTCTGTTTCATTCATGTGAGCGGCCTTTCTGGATGCTCGTCGTCATGGCCTGGGAACGGATTATTCTCATTTTAATGGTTTCCTGTGGGAAATTAATGTTTGGAAGACACACTTTTGGCCTTACACTTCCTGGGAAACAATTACATTCGTAAAGTGAGGTATCACTGTATATGTTTGTACGCTTGCATGTGCGGTTGTCTCCGGAAATACGGCAGCCTTCATAAAAAACAACGACCTCATACGTCACAATCATCAAGTGACATCTGTGTTAATGCAAAGTGCAAGGCGGTTATTGCGCTAACATGGGAGGGTGACGTCCCCCCGCTACCCCCACACCGCAAATCCACTCCCTCTTGTAAACAAACCACAAAACACACCAACAGTCACGGCCGCACGGCAAAGTGACGCAAACTCTGACCCTGTGA
This sequence comes from Hippocampus bargibanti, assembly GCF_051943395.1. Taxonomy (NCBI): domain Eukaryota; kingdom Metazoa; phylum Chordata; class Actinopteri; order Syngnathiformes; family Syngnathidae; genus Hippocampus; species Hippocampus bargibanti. The sequence goes on along the minus strand of NC_142747.1, from coordinate 2,941,338 downwards.
CAAGGGGCAAACACCCCCCACCATTCACCCCAGCCCCCGAGCTCTCACTCACGGGGTTTCACACAAAAGCCACCACCTGACAGCGAGTCAGTTCTTTTCAGGGTCCAGCGCGTGAAGATTGAGTGGCGGCTCACCGAGGTGTTATTTACAAACCTGCGGGGATGGGATGAACCACGCGGCAAAGGCAAAAATCAACGTTCAAGCGATCCCGAGTTGCGCATCGCTCACGACGGAGGACAGTTATTCAAACAGACGTGTTACACAACATTGGTACAGAGAAATAATAATAACAATAAAAAAACAATAATAATAATAATAATAATAATACAGTAAAGTCTCGTTATATCGATATCGGTTATATCGATAGTACCGCTTATTACGATACTATTTCTATGACCGCAAGGAGAAAATTACACGCGCGCGGGGTCGGATATATCGATAGTCCCGGTTATATCGATATTTTTCGGACTCCCGAGAGTATCGATATAACGAGACTTTACTGTAATAATAATAATAATAATAATAATAATAATGATACATTTCATTTATAAGCCTTTCAAAACTCTCAAGGTTACTTTACAGTCACGGGATCTGTTTTTTTTTCTGTGGGTGAGCAGTGGCCGCCACACGCGCCAGCATTCACTCAACCCGGAATTTGTTTTCGTTTTTTTTAACTTCATGTGACTTCCGGGTTGAGTGAATGCTGGCGTGTATGGCTGCCGCTGATAGCCAGCTAGTCAGCCAGATAGCTAATAGACATCAAATAGAGAGCAAATAGATAGCTAGCTGGGTAGCCAGCTAGATACACAGCTAGACAAACAGCCAGATAGCCAGACAGATAGCTAGATAGCTAATAGACAGCAAACCGATAGCTAGCTAGGTAGCCAGCTAGGTAGCCCCTTAGATAGCTAATAGATAGCTAGCTAGATAGCTCACTAGCCAGCCAGATAGCTAATAGATGGCAAATAGCAAATAGATTTCTAACTAGATAGCCAACTAGATAGCTAGACAGCCAGCTAGCCAGCTAGCCAGCTCGACAGCTAATAGACAACAAATAGATAGCAAATTCATGCAATATCCATGGAAACAGCTTTGGAATAGCTGCCCAATCATATCATATGCCTGATGGAAAATGTCATTTTGGTTTTGTGGCAAAAGGACGCATGAAAAATAGCGACTTTAATCACATGACTAGATTAGATAGCACAACATGTGATCTTCAATGAAATATTCACATTGTGACTAGCAAAGAACAAAAATTGTAAGTGGTGTCTAGTGTCGCGACCGACACGCAACTCTGACCCCAAGTGTGTACTTTGCACGTCGTCTGACCTTGGCGTAGCGTATCTGCAGAGCGCCCGTCTCCAACTGCTTGACGCGCGAGTCGTGAGTGGACACCAACACACCGTCCTTCCTCCACAGGATGGTGGGACGGCCCGAGGCCACGCAGCCGAGGACCGCCGTGCCGTCCACAGCCACCGTCTGATTGGTCGGGCCCTGCCGGATGACCGGTGGCGGGCGGTCTGACACCACTGCGGAAAACAAAAGAATAACAACCGTGTAATTATGTGTCCAAATAGGAAATGTGTGTAGGGAGAGGGAGAGGGGTTGGGGGGCGGGGGGTTAGTGCAGCATGGAACACAATAATTACATCCAAAGCTTTGTGTGAGGCAAGTCACAAAAGGTGGCAAACGGCAGCATGGGAGCGGGGGAGACGATGAAACCGAGCCACTTTTGAAGAGCTGGAAGCAATTTTCTAATCATTGCGCAGCAGGCGGACGCCGTATCAAACATAAATAGCACAATTAAAATCAGACATGCGGCCTCAGACATGCGGCGTACATTTTGACGTTGGGAGGTGGGCACAGGAATGCCCGCGACCAACGCGAATCTCATTTCTTGCTGTGCTGACGCCCAAAAATTGTACGTACTCTAAAATACTTTAGACATCACTGAGTTGGAATAAAAAGTTGAAATATGCTGTAATACAATAGTTTTTTTGTCCCCGTATATATAGCTATCTAGCGAGGTAGCTAGATAGACATATACAGTAAAGTCTCGTTATATCGATATTCAAGGGAGTCCGAAAAAAATATCGCTATAACCGGGACTATCGATATATCCGACCCTGTTTGCATGTAATTTTTCTATGCACGCACGGAGAAAATTACATACAAACAGGGTCGGATATATCGATAGTCCGGGTTATATCGATATTTTTTCGGACTCCCGAGAATATCGATATAACGAGACTTTACTGTAGTATCGATATAACCGGGACTATCGATATATCCGATATCGATATAACGAGACTTTACTGTAGTTAGATAGATAGCTAGACAGCTAGCTAGACAGCTCGACAGACGGATGGATGGATGGATGGATGGATGGATAGATAGATAGATAGATAGATAGATAGATAGATAGATAGATAGATAGATAGATAGATAGATAGATAGATAGATAGATAGATAGATAGATAGATAGATAGATAGATAGATAGATAGAAAGCAAGATATAATGAGATAGATATTTTGGAGGAGCTTTTCTGCATTTGTGTATTCCCAAAAGCGCACTGACCCTACAACAGTCAATTTCAGTCAAAGCATACACTCACCCACAATCATTATTATTTATTATTCTTTTGATAAGCGCTGCTGTCGGGCCAATAGCACATCCCCGCCTGTTTGGGTTTTGCCAAGGCTGACTAAAACCACTATTGGTGTGACCCCCTCATTACCGCTTCGGCGCTGGCCTTCTCATTTTAATAACCATTATTATGATCCAGAGTGCGGGATGGGCGGGAGCAGAGTTGAGTGGAATGCGACGAGGGAATGGGGTTGAAGATGATTATGAGGGAATAAAAAAGGACTGATGGTGGAGCAGAGGCACATTTTAAATTCAGCGACCCTGATAGTAAAAATGCTTTTTTACTTAACTCATTCACTGCCGTTGATGGCTATAGATATCAAAGATCCACCAGGGACTGAGTTTATTGTATTTACACTGTACTTTTTTTGTCCAGTGTCTGAAACTCATGACAAAGAGTTACCAGACACAACGGCAGGCAACTCTGAAAAGTTGCCTGCCCCATTTTTTTCACAACTTGAAACACAATAAGACGACTAATCGAAAAAAAAAACCCAAACATTGTTGCAAAACAACTTGAAACACAATCACACAACTAATCGCAAAAAAAACATTGTTGGATTGGATTGGATTTGCCTTTATTAGTCTCGCACTGGAGAAATTCACATTTCACAGCAGCAAAGTGATGAAAGGAATGAAAGTAGAAAAACAAAATACATGCAAAGTATTAAGGATTTTTTTTTTTAATAAAGGATGGACCCACCACAAATGCTCCCTTGCTTAAAGTACAACCGACCTCTACGGACAAGTTGTGTCCATAATTTGTAAAATGGCTTCAAATGACTTCTACCGAGCGTGTTTTAATAAGATTTCACCGCATATAGCTATATTTTACGTTTTAAGACTCGGGCTGAATATTCAGGAAGTCTTGTTTTTGAGTTGGTGACGAGTCCGTACGTGACGTCACTTAGGACCCCCCTCTTGACTGACAAAAAGACACATTGTAGCAGTCCTTCCATCACGTCAATGTATTTTGCTGTACTGTTTCTGAAAACCTTGTGTTGCACCCAAAAGCCGCCAGAAGAGGGCGTTTAAGCTCCATGGAAGGAATTTATCAGCCTGTGGAAACGGGCTGATTCATTCCTCACGGGAGCTAGTCGCCATTTTTGGGTGTGACATTCCCCCCCGCCCGTTTGCCTCAAAATGACACAGAATAAATTCTTTAATCGATTGCAAACATGTATGCTTTCCTCTTCAGAACTATTTGAATCATATTCATAACTGGATGTGTAACAAGAAAGCATATTCTCAGAATCTGAAGCCATTGTTTTGATTTTTCAGCAATGCAAGGACGTCTTGGCGTGATGTCACGAACTGGGGGCGGGACTTTCTGAAAATGCCCAATTCGCAGCTCAATTTTTTGCAGATTTTGGACACTTTAAGTCATTTTTATTGGTGTTTTGCATTTGAATAAAAATATATTTTGGGTATTTGAGATGCTATAAAACGTTTTTCTGATGTCAGTTAAGAAACAAAAAAGTGACGTCGGTTGTCCTTTAATTGATGGTAAATATCCCTTGCTGATGATTTTGCTCCAGTTGTCGTTTGTCCATACACGGTTCGACATGTTGCACAATGCAACGTTTGTGTTGCGTCGTCTGCTACAAGCCACGTGAACTCTTCTTTCCACAATGCTTTTAATGTACGTTTATGTTTTGTAGAGTCATAAATTTTGTTAGCTTCTTTTGAATCTTTCTTCTGGCGCTGAGGTTCTGTGCGTCTATTTTGGAAAATGATATGCAAATGGACAACCTTATAACGCTCGGGAAAGTCCGAATCACGAAGCAGGCTTCTGATTGGCTGCCATGCCGAGTATGCAAATTGCCAAATGAATTGGTTTGTTTTCTTCCTTCAGCAATCGGTATTCTGTGAAATTTTAACCCGGATCCTTTCACAAAACGATTCGTACAGCTAACAACAACACACAATATCACCATCGTACTAAAACGTGAAGACTTTCATTCATCAAAACCGAAAATGAAACGCATAAGCTTACAAAACAATGATCGCATTCGCTGACAACTGTTGTGTTTACCTGGCTTTCTGCCTTGCGTAAGTTAGCGGCCGATCACGTGATCATAACAAATGACGTCACGCTGGCATCTCCTATAATGCTCGGGAAAGTCTGGAAGCAGGAAGCAGGCTTCTGATTTGCTGCCGTTTCGAGTATGCAAATTGACAAACGAACCGAAATTCAGAAATTTCCAAAACAAACCAAGATTTTGAAATCTGAATAATTTAGTCCGATTTCGAAATCTTCATTCAAACGCTTGCTTTATTGAGTTGAAAAAAAAAAAAAAAAAAAAACTTTTTTTCTTGAAAAAGTTGTCGGCCATCCGGACGAAGACGTTTTGTAACTTGTACGCCCGACGTAAAAGTTGCACGCCCCGGGCGTCCGGGCAGGCGGTGTTTCAGAAACTGTTTTATCGTTATTATTTTAACATCAATAAGTGAGCTAGCGTGCTTACCATCGGTGACCTCCAACAGGGCCTTGGTGATGACGCTTCCCGCGATGTTGAGGGCCTGGCAGCTGTAGTAGCCCACGTCGGAACGCTCGGCACCGGTGATGGTCAAATCGCCCGTCTGCGACACCGAGAAGCGGCTGGACGGTTGCGGTGGTTGATAGGAGAACAGCAGGTTCTGAAGGGAGGGGGGGTACGGTCACGAAGCAAATGCAAGTCAAGGCGCTGCTGTATCCAATTTGCAACTTTTGCCGTCCTGCTTACCTGACTTCCTTCCCGTTGCCAAAATATGGCCGGTTGAGGGTTGCCAGTGGCTTCGCAATGGAAGGTGACGGTCCTGCCGACGCCGACCACCTGGTTCCGCGGTCTCACCACAAACGCAGGCGGCACTGGAGAGCAGCCGAGAGTCAGAAACTAGCCATCGTCTATGACGGGTAGTCACTAATTGATTATTGGGGGCGAAGCAAGGGCGTAAAGACTTCCCACAGGCAATGTGAAGCCTCACCGTGTAGCGTCAATTTGCTGGCCTGATTTTTGAAACAGTAACTTTGATGTCTTTGTCTCATGTAGAAATTTTTAATGAGGTACAAACCCAAGACAATTTGGGAACTGAGCAGCCTCGCCTAATAAAAATGACGTTTTTGTAGCTGCCATCTCGTTTCATATCCTGACAGACAGACAAAAATGCTAACAATGGTTCATGATTTGGGCCGGACTTGGTCCCTACTTCCTGTGAACAACAGGAAGCTAGAAAAAAACCGGTAGCTCATCAAAAAACACCAACGAGGTGTGCGTTTGTGTGACTTAGCGTCCCAGTACCAGTATGCTAAGTCGACCATTGCTATGTTTGGCTAAGTGTGTTTCTGTTTGTCTCAGGCAATAGAAGTGGTTGAAAAACTTCTGTTGATTTGGATTAACGAAAAGCAGCTAGCAGGGGACAGTGTGAGTGAGGGTATTTTCGCCAAGTAAGCACGGCAACTTCACATGGATATCATCAAGAGGCAACTACATCAACAACGATCACAAAGGTCAATAAAACGACTTTATCATACAGTAGTTTATTTCTTTCATTACAATACAATAACACATTTATTATACATAAAATAAGGTATATTTTGTGAAGTTTTAAGGCTTATTTAGTAGAAAATTATGTTTTATGCGGACCTGAGAATGGCTTATTCTCATTTTTATTGGTTTCTTATGGGAAATAAATGTTTGGAAGACGAACTTTTACCTTACACACATTTCTGGGAACCAATTAATTTCGAAAGCTGAGGTATCACTGTACTAGCGTGTTTGTGCTTTCAGAACATTAGCCCAACTGGCGACCGTCTTTTGCAATGTTGACAATTATTAGCACCACATGGCCTCACTAATCACCAAAACCGATGCAAATATGCATGTAATACAACCGAGAATGGTTAGCCAGCTGCCAACTCATTTGCATGGAACGAGGGCATGGGGCTTTCAAATTTAGATGGAAAGGGTAGAAGACATTTTAACCATCTGCTCCACGCCAATAGGCTCCGAATGACAACCTGAATGGCCGTTGCATCAACACATTTGACCTTCGATGTCGGCGAGCATCCAGGTGTGTCCGAACAATTTCCGCTGTGTGATGTGTTAATCATCGGCCCACCGAGTGCATCCGTAAAAAGCAATTGGAAAGCTGTCTTTTGTAATCAAGGCCTCATTTGTCCGCAAATAAGATGCGCTGTTTGCTAATGCATTGAAAAAGGGAAGGGGATAACAACAGAAAAAGAATCTAGACACCTTTACCTTGGGGGTGGTGGGGGGGGTCGAAGACCAGTGGGGTATTTTTCTTTTCTTTTTTTATTTTTATTTTTTACCCCTTTCGTCTCCAATGCCGGTGACAACTGAGACATGATTGGCGTGTGGAGTGGTGATGGGAGAAGAATGGATGGGGGGGTAATCTAGGTGGAGTGGCGACAGCTTCCTGTGTCGGGCGGGTGACAAGTCAACTTACCAGACACGACTAAAAAAAAGAGAAAGAAAAAAAGACAACAAGACAAAAATTCAATGAGCAAGGTCAAAATAAGGTGAAGGCAATGGGGACAAATGCATACATGGGATTGTCATTGACGGACAAGACACGAGGCCAATTTCACCGTTGGACACCCAAGGAACATGGATACATGGATTTCAATTATTTAGTCGTAAATACAGGTAACATCCAAGTTACAACCGGGTTCCATTCTGACAAAACGGTCATAAATCAAAATGCATTCAAAATGGCTGACGCAAGGTTTGTACGACAGGATAGTATACGATGTCAATCTGTTGTTTTTAAGCAACATTTTCTATTGAATACTATTATATACCACAATGTTGACAGTTCATTTATAAATCTTATAACGTTTAGTGTCATTTTAATCATTTTATATTTCATATTATCGATCTGTGTTACTGGGTCGGCGCACGCGCTTTCTGCTGACCCATATACGCACGGCTTCCCACGCATGCAAGCCCGATTGCTGTGCGAGTGAGATTCTGTCATGCTGGAGAAAATTGTCGGACGCGTTTGTTAAGAAACAGTTATTTTGTATCCTCATTTTGTGCAATGCTGCTCCGGCAAATAAACATCCTCCTTGTTCGATATTGTCAAGTTCAGATTGACAGCTGCGCATTCCCGCTTCCACCGTCATCAGGACAGCGGGTACGAAAACGGGACAACTTGTATTTGTACTTTATATTACCCTGTACGTTCTATATCTTCGGTGCTCGGTCCGAGCCACCCCCCCCCCCACATCATGTGATCCTTTTGGGATTGTTCCTTCTCTGCACCACTATGTGCAAGTTGCTATTCGTCATTGGCGTAGAATGCGGGTCAGGTTCCCATTGCCCCCCCCCCCCCTCGTCGTTTTTGGTATTTTTTATTTTGGATTATTCCGCTGGTCCTCTTTTGGGACCGGCGCTTTGTGTTGTCTCTTAATAAATCATCCTGCACGGACCTCTATCCCTGTCGCTTACTTGGGCATCTAGACCAGGGGTGCTCATTACGTCGATTAATACAATTTTAATACAATAACACATTTATTATACATAAAATAAGGTATATTTTGTGAAGTTTTAAGGCTTATTTAGTAGAAAATTATGTTTTATGCGGACCTGAGAATGGCTTATTCTCATTTTTATTGGTTTCTTATGGGAAATAAATGTTTGGAAGACGAACTTTTACCTTACACACATTTCTGGGAACCAATTAATTTCGAAAGCTGAGGTATCACTGTACTAGCGTGTTTGTGCTTTCAGAAGATTAGCCCAACTGGCGACCGTCTTTTGCAATGTTGACAATTATTAGCACCACATGGCCTCACTAATCGCCAAAACCGATGCAAATATGCATGTAATACAACCGAGAATGGTTAGCCAGCTGCCAACTCATTTGCATGGAACGAGGGCATGGGGCTTTCAAATTTAGATGGAAAGGGTAGAAGACATTTTAACCATCTGCTCCACGCCAATAGGCTCCGAATGACAACCTGAATGGGCGTTGCATCAACACATTTGACCTTCGATGTCGGCGAGCATCCAGGTGTGTCCGAACAATTTCCGCTGTGTGATGTGTTAATCATCAGCCCACCGAGTGCATCCGTAAAAAGCAATTGGAAAGCTGTCTTTTGTAATCAAGGCCTCATTTGTCCGCAAATAAGATGCGCTGTTTGCTAATGCATTGAAAAAGGGAAGGGGATAACAACAGAAAAAGAAACTAGACACCTTTACCTTGGGGGGGGGGGGGGGGTCGAAGACCAGTGGGGTATTTTTCTTTTCTTTTTTTATTTTTATTTTTTACCCCTTTCGTCTCCAATGCCGGTGACAACTGAGACATGATTGGCGTGTGGAGTGGTGATGGGAGAAGAATGGATGGGGGGGTGATCTAGGTGGAGTGGCGACAGCTTCCTGTGTCGGGCGGGTGACAAGTCAACTTACCAGACACGACTAAAAAAAAGAGAAAGAAAAAAAGACAACAAGACAAAAATTCAATGAGCAAGGTCAAAATAAGGTGAAGGCAATGGGGACAAATGCATACATGGGATTGTCATTGACGGACAAGACACAAGGCCAATTTCACCGTTGGACACCCAAGGAACATGGATTTCAATTATTTAGTCGTAAATACAGGTAACATCCAAGTTACAACCGGGTTCCATTCTGACAAAACGGTCATAAATCGAAATGCATTCAAAATGGCTGACGCAAGGTTTGTACGACAGGATAGTATACGATGTCAATCTGTTGTTTTTAAGCAACATTTTCTATTGAATACTATTATATACCACAATGTTGACAGTTCATTTATAAATCTTATAACTTTTAGTGTCATTTTAATCATTTTATATTTCATATTATCGATCTGTGTTACTGGGTCGGCGCATGCGCTTTCTGCTGACCCAAATACGCACGGCTTCCCACGCATGCAAGCCCGATTGCTGTGCGAGTGAGATGCTGTCATGCTGGAGAAAATTGTCGGACGCGTTTGTTAAGAAACAGTTATTTTGTATCCTCATTTTGTGCAATGCTGCTCCGGCAAATAAACATCCTCCTTGTTCGATATTGTCAAGTTCAGATTGACAGCTGCGCATTCCCGCTTCCACCGTCATCAGGACAGCGGGTACGAAAACGGGACAACTTGTATTTGTACTTTATATTACCCTGTACGTTCTATATCTTCGGTGCTCGGTCCGAGCCCCCCCCCCCCACATCATGTGATCCTTTTGGGATTGTTCCTTCTCTGCACCACTATGTGCAAGTTGCTATTCGTCATTGGCGTAGAATGCGGGTCAGGTTCCCATTGCCCCCCCCCCCCCTCGTCGTTTTTGGTATTTTTTATTTTGGATTATTCCGCTGGTCCTCTTTTGGGACCGGCGCTTTGTGTTGTCTCTTAATAAATCATCCTGCACGGACCTCTATCCCTGTCGCTTACTTGGGCATCTAGACCAGGGGTGCTCATTACGTCGATCGCGATCTACTGGTCGATCGCGATCTACTGGTCGATCGCGGAGGTAGTATTGGTCGATCGCAGCGTGACAGTAAAAAAACATTTGTCAGCCTATCAAACGTCCCGTCACTTGATTGACATACAGGGCAACCATTCAGATGACAACTGAATTTTTACCTTTAGGTCGCCGTGCATGCGTAAACAACGGCGCTAAATGCAGCAAAATTTACTAGCTACTCAGCGAATTACCTCCGATTTTAAGGCCTTGCTAAAACATATGGTGAAACCGGAAACCAAGGGGGCAAAACATATTACTTTCATACAGAATGGGAAAATGTGGAGCGCCATTTTCGGACTGTTCATGGAAAATACGACATTGACTTCACGCCGAAAAGCCAGCTGTGAAAGAGAACGGTGGACGAACTAAAATCCTAGTTGTCCGGACAGCAGTCATTTTTCACTCAACATACTTCAAAAGCGAAAGTCGCCACCGAAGCATCTTTCCGAGTGAGTCACGCCATCGTTAAAAACAATAAGTCCTTCCAAGACGGAGAGATGGTAAAAGAAGCATTCGTTGAAGCAGCTGACTCCTTGTTCAGAGACTTGGACAGTTCTGTAACTTACTCACACAGGAAAAGTACCCCAACTTGAGGAAATGTGCTACCTCCTTGACTGCATTATTCGGCTCCACTTATTTATGTGAGTCAGCCTTTTCCTACATGAAGATCATTAAGTCCAAATACCGTTCCACCATGAATGATGAACATTTGGAAATATGCTTGAGGCTGGCTGTCAGCAGCTACTATGCATCCCTGGCTGATTCAATTCAGTGCAAGTCATCAAAGTAAACTCAGGTAATTACAAAAAAATGTTAATAGTTATTTATTATGTTATGTATATGTAGTTATTATGTGTGTTGTGCAATATTGGTTTATTCAGTTATGCAAGGTACATCAACATACATTGTACATACAAAGAATCCTTAAAACATTTGAAAATAATTGTTTTGCATTGTTGTCGTGGGTAGATCATTTTGACTTGGTAGTTTTTGTAAGTAGCTCGTATGCTGAAAAAGTGTGAGCACCCCTGATCTAGACATTCAATTTCGCTTTCTGCCTCATTCGGAACGTGACAGATCTAAACAAGGACTATCTCGAGTATTTTATTCTACCAAATGCATCGCAAACATGATGCGGAGTTCAACAGCGTTGCCGGCTGTCGTGGTTAATTAAAAAAAATGTCTGGCGGTCGTGGTGGTAACTAGCGCAGGTCGTAAATCGGATGTTACCTGTATCTATATGCAAAGTTTGCAATTGACCTGCAGTAAAGTTTGAATGTGAAAATAAAACAAAATGTAAGAGAAAAATACAAATGGCCTTTTCAATTCTACATTGTGTTCATTCATTCTGTTATAACTACAGAAGCAGTGTAATTCACACTGTAATGTATTTTTTTGCATTTTTTTTTTGATGAGTCATAAGAAATGTTTTTCCACTGGCATATTTTTTTAGCTTGTAATGTACATTTTGATTATGACAATGTCATGTCAAATGAGTAAGTGACATATTTTTGGTGTACGAAAGGAGAACAAAAAATATCAGGATTGTATCATTGAGAGCAAAAAATATTTCAGCCACACGGACACAAAATATATATATTTTGGATAATGCTAACCGAAATGACAAGACGATGGAACATCCCACCAACAACGACACGAGTGGCAGCCTTGGTTTTGCACTCCCTATTAATAATAATCATAATAATAAGATATTTCATTTTGAAACGCCTTTCAAAACTCTCAAGGACACTTTACAGTCACAGGATATTTTTTCTGTGGGTGAGCAGTGCCAGCCACACGCGCCCGCGTTCACTCAACCCGGAAGTAACTAAGTAAAAAAAAAAGATAATTAACAAATAATATACCACCTTCTGTCTGGCTGACAGGTCGCGTTGGCATGCTAGCCGCCTAAGGAGAGTGGCATCACCGACCCCCTTGAACGACAGGGCTGTTGCAGATATGGGCTTCTCAGGCAGACTACTGACGTCCCGTCACACATCCGAGAACACCGGTGGGATGCCTTGAAGAGCGTGGTGAACCAGCCGTGGCACAACTGGTTCAGCTCACGTTCACCTTTGCCCTCGGTATTTGGACAATTATCACCAATTTTGAATGTTCAGACCCTAGCCAGTGCTTAGCCTATCGCGTGGATAACCCACACAGAATAACCCACACAGCTAAGCAGGGAAATCAGCAGTCTACCTGGTTTCCCTTGTTACAAATTTCACAGGCTAGAAAATATAGTGGATGTCCCAAAATGACTCGCTAGCGAAAGCATGTAATAGTTCAACATAGTTGCCACGATGAGCAGAGCCTTTACTTTCATCATTTCAACGAAATGCCAGCTGTTGTTTGGCAAGGAAGCAGGTGGCATTGATGAGATCTTTTAAAATCTCCCGGTTCTCCTTTACCTTAGCATTGTGGATGCTGATGTTGAGTCTTCGCTCATTTTTGATGAGGCTCCGTTGTAAATTTTTCAGGTCGCAATATCCCATTTGAGTCCAGACATTGTCACAAGTTGAGAACAGAAGGCAGGAAAAGCAGAAAAGGCGGTTTCTTGCTGGACATCCACACAGCCAGCCTTTTCGTGTGTACCAGTCCGCCTGAAAAGAGCGCGAGTATTGTGTCCCGTTGTCTGAAGCAAACCTTTTAGCTCCGGTGTTGGTCTTCCTTTAATTATTACCTCCTGCTTCGATTGAAAGTCCAGTTTAGAAAATTCTTTGTGTTTCTGGTTCCTTCAGAGGAGGGAGGGGGGGGGGGGTAAATGTAGCATATGTCACACTGCTACAGAATGTTGCGACAGGTCGAAAAGCAGTGGTGACGTCACGACCGCAGGTAGACTAAGATGGTGGCACAATAAACACGGTGACAAAGCAACTCTTCTCCTCTCATTCCTCCGGACACAACAAGAGCCTCTTTGCAATTTTGCACGATTGGAAATCAGCTTGAAGGCTGAGAAGAAAAAAAAAAAACATGTGCGGCAGGGTGCGCGTGCAGGCAAACACGGTTGAAATTGTGGTCGGACCCCCAGCTGGCGTTTTGAGTGCTTTAACAACAGCATGCGCGCTGCTGACAAGAAAATTCCCGCCTTTAAGTCTCCTTCAAGGCACTTTAGCACGGACTGTTGCTAACGTCACTCCGGGGACTTGCAAGTCCATTCCAAACCCTTCTCCGACTTAACTCAAACAAATAAAGACGACTTATTGGGTGTGGTAAAGCAACACATCATCAAAGCCATTCACATGCTTTTGAATGACGTGATCTTTAAGCCTGATAATAATAATAATAATAATAATCCATTTCATTTATAAGCGCCTTTCAAAACTCTCAAGGTCACTTTACAGTCACAGGATAAGTTTTTCTGTGGGCGAGCAGCGACAGCCACACGCCCCAGCGTTCACTCAATCCAGAAGTTAATAGATAGCAGTGGTGGGCCGTCAGGGCCAGCAAGGCCTTCTCTGCTGGCCTAACATAATCAGACATCATTATCATAATTATAATAAAAGTCAATTTCATTTAAAAAAATATTTTTTCTAAATATATATAATTATTCTACATACTGTTTTCTTGATGTTATATTATATCCATTTGGTTATGTTCCTTTCAGTGTTGTAGTTTTAGGTCAGACTTTTTAATCCAATCAGAATTCAGCTAATTTGTGTCGCCAGGCTGTACGAAATCTGACCGACAGCTTCAGAATCAACAGTGAGGGCGTTTGTGCGCTGTGATGAACGGGCACGTGTAGTTGATATACAGTTGCGATAGCCAATCAGATCACGAGTTGGCACAGTAAGGCCAGCTAGAGGGCCTCGCGTTGAACATGACGTACGTGTCCTGTGATTGGATACTCACTTTACCTCAGCCCTCAGCGGATCAACCAAGCTGACAACAGATCAGACCCGGAAACTTTAGCAGAAAAAACAAGTATATCTACTCGCTTTTTTAACCCACAATGTCTGAAGGAGAGGACAACTCGCTGTCACATGTATGCCTATTCTATAGAACAAATGAAAAAGATTTGTTTACTTTTAGTTTCAACAAATAGTTCGTTTTGTGAACGTCTTGTTGTTTTTCTTATAGTATTAAACTGACATTTTGTAATTTAGCGTAAAATCTTGTTAAAGATTGCATATTCTTGGTGGACTTCATAAAACTTTGTGGACAAATGATGTTAAATTCCTTTTATTTTTAAGTGTTTGCAGTATCACGTATAGTGACAAGTTCTAATTGCTGATGCAGATTTATTGATGTGTAATTGCTCCGGAAAATAGCCTGTGTTGTAGACGATTAAGGTGATGCCACGCCCAGAACTGCGTGCGTGTGCTTTTGTAAATGATATCTCCAGCCGTTGTGTCATAAATTATAGTATTACGAGGGATATTTGTTCAAGTCGGACTAAGCAGGACTTCACTGAAGGCCTAGGTGTGAAATGCACGGACCGCCACTGATAGATAGAAAGCTAACTAGCCAGCTAGTAGATAGCTAATAGATAGCCAAAAGATAGCTAGCAAGATAGCTAGCCACCTAGATAGCTCTATAGCTAATAGCTAGCCACCTAGATAGCTATAGAGCTAATAGATAGCTAGTTAGATGGATTGATCCGTATGAGGTAAAACAGTATAACAACACACACGACTATGAGGGTCCTACCACAGCCCAAAAGACCTCAAATAATGGACACAATCCGACTTCAACGGACAGTTAGGACGGCGGAAAAAAACATTGGCACCGTCCTAGCCACTCTCGAGGACTTGCACACTGGAAGAATCGAAAGAAAGGCGTGGAAAATCCAACTGGGCCCTCCGCACCCTGCCCACCACCTTTTGCAGCGACCGATCCATGCGCACCAAATCCAGAACACATTTAAACAGCTTCTTCCCCTGTCACTATTAACTCTCTAAACAGTAACCCAAATAGAACTATATAGTGCCTCTGAGCAATTTTTCTATGATGATACTAGTGCAGCGTGTTCTACCAGAGACAAATTCCTTGTGTGGTCTACCTACTTGGCAGTGACGTGCGGTGAGGTTCATGGCTGGTGCGGCACTGACGTCATCACAGTCAGATTTACAAACATATGAACTCCACAGAGTCTCTTATTCACCATTTGTTTGGCAACAGTTAACATGTTTTGTTTAAAATGTCATGTCAGCGTTCTTTATAATCTGTATACAAACTGTAGCACAGAAAAAAAAAAACATGTTATTATTGTGTAACCTTTACTTATAAATGAAATCCAAGTCTCTCTGTCTCAATGGAGATCACTGCCAGTGAAGAAAGTTGTCCATGATCAGTCCTGTTCCGACTGTATGTTTTCAGTCTTTTGTGCTGAGAATGACCACTCCACTGATGCCGTAGTAGCTGGAACAGTGAGCACGAGCTGGAGCAACTTTGTCGCTTCAGGAATAGTTTCAATGAGATCCTTCTTGGCCAAAAAGCTGAGAAGCTGTCCAGGAGATTTACATTCATCCCTCACCGTTTGTGAGCTATAGAGTCCGGTGTTGGTCTTCCTTTAATTATTATCTCCTGCTTCGATTGAAAGTCCAGTTTAGAAAATTGTTTCAATTTAGATATGTAATCCACCATTCTGAAAATAAGGCCAAGCAACACGAAAAAATGACTGGATGGTTGCACTTACATTGCTAACTGTTTACTGGAGCTTGCTGTCACTAATTCTATTATTCTGCAGCCGAGGAGTCGCAAGGAGAATCTCTAATCACCAGTGCCCCCTGTCATGAGGCAGGAGAACTGTGTGCCTCACCTTGGCAGTTTTGATAAAAATAAAATAAAATAAACACTGTAGTACAGTGTTTATAATTTACAGTGATTGTACATTATATACACCAGCTAAACTGTAGAAATTTAGTTCATATACCAAAAGCTTTTGAACACTTTAAATAGCGATATGCAGAGGGACAGCAATGCTGTCTCACTGCAGAGCAGGCAGCACAATAAGCATAGTGATTGTGCAATCCATGGTGAGGCTCAGCCGGTTGCTGCTTCACCGCTCGTCTTCACTTAGTATTTGAATGGTAAATGTGAAAATTCAGCGATTTTGAAGAAAAAAATCCAAAAATGGTGAAGTTAAATGGAAAAGAACGTTAAAGTACAAATCACTAAATAAATATAACTGTTTAATTTATTTGGTCATTTGATATCTCCATGATGACAGGTGAGGCACAGCCTCACCTGCCTCCCCTGACTGCACGTCACTGCTACTTGGCAATAAAGATGATTCTGATTCTGATTCTTCCTCCGTTACCATTAACTCTCTAAACAGTAACCCAAATAGAACTGCATAGTGTCTCTGAAAATCCGGCCCGCCACATCATTTTTTTCGGCCCGCGAAAGCAAATCAAACTTGTTAAATTCCATGATGATTGCTAAAATCTGAGCCAAAATTTCATATTTTTGGATGTCAACCACAATAAAAGTCATTATTCTAGACTTCAGATTTGAAAACGAGTTATTCATTAATTTGGTTCCCCAAATTCATAACGGCCCTCGAGAGGAAACCATAACTACAATGTGGCCCGTGGCAAAAAATGACTTTGACACCCCTGCAGTCTTAGCAATTTTCCATTGATTATACTCGTGCAGCGCGTTCTACTGGAGAGAAATTCCTTGTGTGTCCTACGTACTTGGCAATAAAGATGATTCTGTTCTGATTCTTCCCCCAAGCCATTAACTATCCAAACAGTAACCCAAATAGAACTGCATAGTTCCTCTTTGCAATTTTTTCAATGATGATACGAGGCAGCGCGTTCCACCGGAGACAAATTCCTTGTGTGTTCTACATACTTGGCAAGACGTCAGAGACCCTGGCATGAAAATGCCCTAAAATCAAACAAATTTTGCATTGGATTGTATTGGAACGGATTATTAACGGAAATAAATGTTTGGAAGACGAACATTTCACTTTAGACACACTTTCTGTATCGATTTGATATCGGCGGCCGCGGCTCATCAGACTCCCTGAGACAGAATGAAAAAAGCCGTCGGAGGAGGAAAATGAAGAAATAGTGGCAAAGGGTAGCCCGGTGTGGATAAAGCAGTCGTGTTTGTAGGCCAGCGGGATGCGATGAAAACGGCCCCGCCTCATTATATCTGGGCGCCATCAACTGCGGGAAGTGACATTAATATGGCTGACCTCAGCGCGGAAAACCTCCCCAACTGAGGCAGCGCACGTCCCAATTCCTTCGCTGTTCCACATCGGTGGCGAGACGCCCGCTCAACCATCTTTTCACCCCCCTGCAACTGCCGACATTCCCATTAGTTTGCCGTTAAATGGCCTCTGTGTTCCCTCTGCAGTCTCATCCACCCCCCCACCGGCGCAGCTCCCCTGAATGGGGCTCTTTTTCAATGTTCACCGTCTGTGACCGGCTGCTTTCGATTCAAAGCGTGCCAGTGAGACGCTCGGTGGAGAAGCACAAGAGACACAGAGATATTTACAAATAGCACCAAAAACGGGACGGAAACGAGGGCAAATGATAATAATAATACACTTATTTTATAGGCATCTTTCAAAACTCCCAAGGTCATCTTACAGTCACAGGATACATTTTTCTGTGGGTGAGCAGCAGTGGCAGCCACACGCGTCAGCGTTCACTCAACCAGGAAGTAACTCAAATAGATAGAAAGCTAGCTAGCTAGCCAGACAGCTAATAATAACAATAATAATAATAAAAATACATTTCATTTCGAAGCACCTTTAAAAACTCTAAAGGTCACTTTACAGTCACAGGATGAAGTTTTTCTGATGGTGAGCAGCGGCAACCACATGTGCCAGCGTTCAATCAACCCAGAAATCAATAGACAGAAAGCTAGCTAGCCAGCTAGTAGATAGCTAACAGATAGCCAACAACCTGGATTAACTCAAATAGAGAGAAACGCTAGCGAGCTAACTAATAGCCGGTTAATAGATACTGTAGATAGCTAGGTGGTAATAATAATAATAATAATAATAATAATAATAATAATAATAATAATAATAATAATAATAATAATAATTCATTTCATTTATAAGCGCCTTTCAAAACTCTCAAGGTCACTTTACAATCACAGTTCTTCTGTGGGTGAGCAGCGGCAGCCACACGCGCCAGCATTCACTCAACCCGGAAGTAACTCAAATAGACAGAAAGCTAGATATCGAATAGATAGCTAATAATTAGCTAGCTAGAGCTAATAGATAGCTAATAGATAATAGATAGGTATCGAGCCAGATAGTTAATAGATAGATAGATAGCCAGATAGCTAATAGATGGATAGCTAGCCTTGATAGCTAACAGATAGATAGCTCGCTAGATAGCTAATAGAAAGCTAGCTATAACACACATCATTATGAGCATTCTTTTCAAAGCATCTTCAGAACTGTTCAACTCATGATAATTATTTTTGTCATAATAAAATGGCATTGGGGCTGGAACTGACGCTGACATTAATCACCAAATGAATCCATAAATTGGGTGTGAAATGGGCCCTCAACTAATTCCAGAACCTCAATTTTACAGAAAAATGCAGGAGTTTCCTTTCGTCCTCTGGCACATTTTATAGAAATGACGCAGCGAAACGATTGGCTCATTGCAACCTTTGTGCCAAAACCTCTAATTGAATTTTCCAGCAGGAGGCCAGTAAAGTCTGAGCATTGGAGTTTGTCCAAAATGGCCGCTTCAAATTGGCAGAACCACTGTCATGATGCCAAAATAAATGTTAAATAATTTTGTGTTTTCTGGATTTTGGATGGGAGAAAGGTGCGCATTTCTCCCCATCCAAAACAGTAGAGTTGGGCGACCACTAATTGACTCTGAGATCTGATTGCAACCACCTGGGAACGGCCAATTGCCGCTGGGACCTTATTGGCCAGAAGCTCAGGTGAAGCACCTTTAAAACCAGACTGAGCCAGTCACTTCGAGGGGGAAGAAGAGGGAGAAAGGACAGCCTGGAGAGCAGTGCGACCTGTGGTCTGCCGAAAACTGACATCCATTGCAACTTCAAATAAAGAAAACTCACAATACCCTTAGTGCATCTAGCTGAGTGAACTTTTATCATCTTTCCACCTGCTTGCTGAGTCGCCGCACAACAACCACACACCCAAAGTGGTGAAAACCCCCTATCCAATGAGCCTGCAAATCAATGGAAAGGCCCGATTGGCGGTCGCTGCTGTCTTACCGTGGACGGTGAGGCTGGCCGACGCTTCCGCCTTGCCCACCATGTTCTCCGCCACACAGGTGTACGAGCCGACGTCTGCCGAGGTCAGACGGCGGATCTTCAGAGTGTGGTCCTCCTGGATCTCGTACCTTTGGGGAGGGTGCGGACGTAAGCCGGAGACCGGAAAGACCCGAGGGGGGAAGGGGCAACTTTGCCCACGATTGGCACCTTGCTTTGGGCAGGTCACCGTCATCCTTCCGCCATCGCACCGTCGGGACCGGGTCACCTCGAGCCTCGCACCGGAACTCCACGCTCTGGTCCACCAGCACCACTTGACTGCCGGGCCGACGTACAAAACTGGGTCGTTCTGCATGGATGGAAATAACAAAGAGGTGAAATTCAAAATGGCAACGTGACGACGGGAGAATCGATTGGGGGTGACAAGAATGGGAATTACCGAGCACCGTGAGTTCGGCTGTTTCGCTCTCTCGTTCGCCGACCATGTTGGTCCCAACGCAGACGTACTTGCCGGCGTCACTCTTCCTGGCATTGGTGATCATCAGCTTCCCGCTGCGTATCTGACAAGTAAAAAAAAAGGGGGGGGGGCTGAATTATGGCGTTCGATTATTTAGTGCCGTGTGTCTTCGACATGTCATGGTAGTAGTGATGTGTCGTTCGCGAACTAGCCAATTCTTAGAGCCGGATCTCTAAAGTGAACGAAGAGAGCCGGTTCCTAACAAGGAGCCGACTTTTTTTTGTCCTCTATTCCCCGCCCCCAGTCTTCGGTTAAAGCCGCACGTGATTGGTCGATATCCGTGGCAGAGGAGGGAGGGGAGAATTACAGACACACGCAGCAGTGTGGAGGGGGGGGGGGGGGGTTAGGGTTGACAGGTGGACAAATGTCATTACATTATGCTGTTAATATTATTCAATTATTACATTTTTTACTAGTTGGTATGATAGCATTATTAATATGAAAAGCAAATTAGTGACAGCTGATCATCAGTGTAACCACAGGGAAAGTGAAAGTTTGTGGATGCTCACTGTGCACATATAAATAAAGTCATGTAAATAAAAATAATTGATATACAGTAAAGTCTCGTTATATCGATATTCTCGGGAGTCCGAAAAATATCGATATAACCGGGACTATCGATATATCCGACCCTGCGCGCATGTAATTTTCTCCTTGCGTGCATATCGTATCGTAATAAGCGGGACTATCGATATAACCGATATCGATATAACGAGACTTTACTGTAGTGTATTTTTTACATGAGTAATTCATTTTTCACATCATTTTACATTATTTTTGGTAGTTAATTAATTTAAGCAACAAAAAACAAACAAACTAAGGAGCCATTTGGGAGCGAAAAGAGCCGGATCGTTTTAGTGAGCCAAGCCAAAAAAACCAGCTCTCTGAAAAGAGCCGGAATTCCCATCACTACACGGTAGTCGTTACTGCGTTAAAAAAAAAAAAAAAAAAAAACGTAGTTGCTGAAAGGCTCCATTCATTGTGCCCCCCTCCCTCCTCAACTTCCACTTAAAGTCAAAATCACTATCAGTCAGCCTGTTTCGCCTCAAAGGTAAACTGAGCCAAAAAACACTTTCGCAATCCAACAACACCCCCACCCCCTTGCCGCAATTCACCCGAGGGAGCACCTGAGGCTCTCCAGGACCAATAGCATATTTCCAGCTGTCTCCGAAAGTTACTAATCAGAGTGCGACTCGGCAGGGGGCAGTGGAAGGGGGCGGGGGGGGGGGGGGGGGTCTTTCAAGAAATGGCGGACTCCTAGCACTTACTTGTGGCGAGTCAACGGAAGGTTTGTCCATGTTGGGGCATTTCCCAGGGCTTTGATTACAGGCCAGAGGAGCTGCTTTGTCCTACTCTACCCCCAACGCAACGCCCCCCACAGTACTCCTCTCGGCTGACAACCGCACCGGCCGAACAATAGAGCGAGGACCTGTGGCATCTATATCCCACTGGGGTTTTAACCGAGGCCCGGCTCGCCACCTGCAGGCAGGTAAGCGATCCCCTCATTAGAGAGCCAAGTGACACGCCGTGTTTGCCAACTCGCGACAGAGCTTAAGCGGAGCAACGGCACCACATTCCCCTTCGCTTTAAAGCGTAATCTTTTTTGGCCGGGAAATACAGTGATACCTATGCTTACGAACGATTTAGCTCATGAACTTTTTGACTCACGAACATTAAATTCGCAAGAATATAATCTTGGCATACAAACGAGTTTTCGGTAGACGAACCAAACCACACGGTCGAACAGCGGAACGGTGGCTGGTGGTCTAGTTTTCCACACCCGCTTTCTTTAAATGCAGACGTGGTTTGTTATCAAGTGTAGTACGTTTACTATTACTATGACTGTAAAGTGTCCTTCAGAGCTTTGAAAGGCACTTAAAATGTATTATTATTATGGGACCGAAAAAGACCCCACCACAGGCTAGTGTTCAGCCGAAGATTACACAAAAGAAAAACTTCTGTTGATTTGGATTAATGAAAAGCAACTAGCAGGTACAGTGTGAGTGAGGGTATTATCACAGAGAAAGCACGCGAACTTCACTCAGATATCATCAAGAGTCAACTACATCAATGACCATCATAAAGGTCAATAAAACGACTTTACTATACAGCACAGTTTATTTCTTTAATTACAATCCAATAGCACATTTATTATACATAAAATAAGGTTTATTTTGTGTAGTTTTAAGGCTTATTTGGTAGAAATATATGTTTTGTGGGGACCTGGGAACGTATTATTCTCATTTTAATGGTTTCTTATGGGAAATCAATGTTTGGAAGATGAACTTTTCGCCTTACACACACTTTCTGCGGACCCATTAAGTTCGTAAACTGAGGTATCACTGTATTTACTAGTTTGACGATTTTGGATTTATTGTTTTTATTGGAAACCGTAATTTTCATTATCAACCCGTAACCCAAAATGGGATTATGAAAACCGTAGTTTTTACAGCAAAACTAGAGTAGTTGGCAGGGATGTATTTCTGAGACTCTTTAGCGGACTCATTGCGGGTGTATGTTGTAGATCAGCGGGGTTCAAGTGAGGATTCCTACTCCAAGACCAAGGAGTCACCTACTGGAATTTTCCAGGATGTATTCATAGCACTTTACATTGTTGAATATTCACCAAGACTCTGGACTGCAGGAGGGGGAGGAGGTCCGGGGAGGCTGTGGAGCGCTTGCTTTATTTGAGGTGCCCCGCGGTCCTGCCAGGGTTTGAAGTATCATTACGTTACTTTTTGTTACAATCGGCCTGAACTTCTAAAATACTGTGACAAGTACAAAGGGCCTGAGGTCAGGACTGCGTAGACCGCATAGCGAGCAGCATTAAAGCGTGCGGGGTGCAACGGGCAGGGGGTCCGAGGTCACTGTCGCTTCTTCGGGGGCGACCGCATGAGGATCCACTTAACGTCCGGTTCACTCCATGCGTGACTGTGGCAGACCCAGACCGCCTCATTTGGAGTAGCGCAACAGCAGGGACTAAGAGTGATCCTTGGTGTTTGTCCACATGAGCGCTGCCCCCCAACCCTCCGCATCCCCGGCAGGCAGCCTGACCATTATGCGGGGGCGATGGCTCCATCCTGTGGCTTTTTTTTTGTCTAGTGCCATTTGGCAATGCTGATAATGGGAGAGATTCCATTCAGCGTGGATCCTCTTTTGTGTTTGCACAGCGCTTCATTTTGCGGGATGACAATTAGCTCCAAAGTCGCTACAAAACCAGGCACAATACTGCAGCTGTGTGTATTTTTATGCTTATTTTAAAGGGGGAGTTACGACTAACACACTGTTGTTTGGAAACAATAAGCAAAAGAGGACTTTCAGGTCGCAGAAAATGGGATTGAATTAAAAATGCTCACACTACATTGTAACGACTTTGCCTTTGTGCGGCGCTATTGCTCATAAAGGTGACATGGGCACAGGGAGAATACGCAAACACCACACGGGAAGGCCGGGACCGGATTCCAATCCACAATTTCATGGAGCGGAAATACGAGGAACGCAATAGTCAACTCATTAGCCAACAAGTTTTGAATATCTTCCACATCGATTTTATACAGTACAGTGATTACGAATGCAAATCCGCGAGCATATGGCTGACAAACTAGTTTTCGGCGTACGAACCAAACAGCGCCACGGTGGCTGGCGGACTAATTTTCGGCGAGTGAACACCAAACCACACAGTCGAACAGCGCCATGGTGGCTGCCGGACTACTTGTCCACACTCACTTTTTTGAGTGCGGATGTGGTTTGCTATCGAGTGTAGCACTTTTGCTATTATGGGCCTGAAAAAGACCCCACCACAGGCGAGTGTTACGCCGAAGAGGACATAAAAGAAAATGACGGGTGAGCAGAAGAAGGAGATCATCGAAAAACACCAACGAGGTGTGTTTTTGTGTGGACTATTGCTACCATCCTTAAGAAAAATGAAGCAATTAAGGGTGTTTCAGTGTTGAAAAACTTCTGTTGATTTGGATTAATCACTTCACTGGTAAAGAGACGCTTTGATCCTCTCCTCTTTCATCTGGAACTGCTTTATGTAACAAAGAGGGTACAGAAAGTGCTTAAGAATGAATGTCTCTCTGTGTCTTTGTGTTGTCATGTTATTTGTTATTTAGTTTTTTTTTTTGTTCTTTTGACTTCAAGACGGCGCCGCGAGAGTGGCTGCCTTTCCAGCAGCTCCTGTATTTTGCTTTTCTACTTTCATTTCTTTCATAACTTTGCTGCTGTGAAATGTAAATTTCTCCACTGCGAGACTATTAAAGGCAAATCCAATCCAATCCAATCCAAAGAAAAGCAGCTAGCAGGGGACGGTGTGAGTGAGGGTATTATTCACTCGGATGTCAGGAAGGGCATCCGATGTAAAAGCTTGGTCAAAAGAAACATGCGAATCAAACCACTGAAACATGAGGACACTGATTCGCTGTGGCGACCCCTTGAAGGGAGAAGCCAAAAGGAAAAGAAGAAGATATCATCAAGAGGCAACCTGGAAGTTCGTCATCCATTGACAACTACCATCACAAAGGTTAATAAAACAATGTTATTATACAGTACAGTTTAGCTCTTTCATTACAATACAATAGCACATTTCTTATACACAAAATAAGGTCTATTTTGTGTAGTTTTTGTCATGAGCGAGTTGACAGCTGGGCGGAGCCTCCGCTCCCGCCTCATTACTGACTGCGAGACATTTAAACCAGACGCTGGCACTTACCCATCGTCGGAAGATACTTCGCCTCACGCTTTGCCAGTACCTTGAATGTATATTCAGTACATACAGTAAAGTCTCGTTATATCGATATCGGATATATCGATAGTCCCGGTTATATCGATACTATTTCTATGCACGCACGGAGAAAATTACATGCAAACAGGGTCGGATATATCGATAGTCCCGGTTATATCGATATTTTTTCGGACTCCCTTGAATATCGATATAACGAGACTTTACTGTAGTTTCTTCGCCCGAGGATATTATTCTAGCCACGATCGCATGTATTTTGTTGCCTCGCGTCGTAGGCTGTTTTTGCACCCTCGTGTGCCTTTTCATTTTGTTAGTTAGTGTGGTTGGGTGGATTGCCGCCGCTCGCCCACTAACGTTGTTTGTTCCGTCATTATTTCTGTTAATAAATCGGTTGCCTGCACCTACGCCTCTGTCCTGCTTGGCGATCCACCACCTATCCCCAACGTTCCCGCTCGTCAGCTGCAACTGTCGCCGTCGGAACGTGACAGTTTTAAGGCTTATTTTATTGAAAATTATGTTTTATGGGGACCTGGGAACTGATTATTCTCATTTTAATGGTTTTGTGGCGTCACACGTGCGCGCTGTGGCGCTGACGTGTGTACACCTTTGAAGTGCGCCTTTCAACCCTTTGATGTCTTTCAAGTCAGCCTGACTCATACCCACGCAGGCCAAGGCTATATATACGTAGCGCGGGACAGAGAGATCGGGGGAATCACGGGGCAGAATCATCTCGGACTCAGACCCAGACAGACACGCAGCTCGCAGAGACCCGCTCAGCATTGGACGGAGTATCACAGCACGACTTGCTCGACTCCACGCCACGGTCAAGCTCTGGGATACATCTGCGTGTCACTTGCCTGGGAGATCTGACAACGAACCTACTTTCGATTAAAGAGAAACATCAAACTTTTTAGTTTTGTAAACTCTTTAGTTTTGTATGGGAAATAAATGTTTGGAAGATAAACTTTTCGCTTACACACACTTTCTGGGAAACAATTAATTTTTTAAGCTGAGGAATCACTGTACAATACAATCCATATTGATTGATATAGCGCTTCAAAAACAGTTGAAGGTGCAACAAAACGCTTAACATGGACAAAAAATATCCTGTAACTGGAAAGTGTCCTTGAGAGGTTTGAAAGGCGCTTATAAATGAAATGTATTATCTCATCTCATCTCATTTTCCGTACCGCTTATTCCTCATTAGGGTCGCGGGGGTTGCTGGAGCCTATCTCAGCTGTCTTCGGGCACGAGGCGGGGGACACCCTGAAATGGTTGCCAGCCAATCGCAGGGCACACAAAGACGTACAACAGTTACTCTCACACTCACACCTAGGGACAATTTGGAGTGGTCAATCTGCCTGCCATGCATGTTTTTGGAGTGTGGGAGGAAACCCACGCGGGTCCGGGGAGAACATGCAAACTCCACACAGGGTGGCCGGACCGGGACGCGAACCGGCGACCTCTGCACTGTGAAGCCGGTGTGCTACCCACTCGACTACCAGGCCACCCGAAATGTATTATTAATATTATTATTATTACAGGAAATAAAGCAATCACAAAAATAGTAGAAAGCACCAGGGAGTGAAACCAAGATATCAAATTACAGATTGAGATGTAAATGCCAGCAGGCTTACCCTCCACCTATGACATTTTTGTTTACTAATGGCGCCATCGGAGTACGTGTCACAAGATGGCGAAAAGGTCAATTGTAGCGAGCAGATGTTACTGCCGAAAAGGCACTACGGGCCTCAGCCAACTGGTCCCTAAGCGTGACAAAAACGTCACGGTGGTACCTGGTGTTCACAACCCGCAGCGGGTACAAAGTCGGAGAATCCATTTTTTACAAGCATGTCATCAGCGTGTACGCACAATCGATCGAAATAGATGGAGTCTGGATTGTGGGGGGGGTCGTTTGGGAGGCATGTTGCAGAAATCTAAACGGCAAGAGACTTTGCGGTTGCCATGGAGACGGCATGTGCCGGCACGCCGTGCGACAGGAGGGGGGCTCTACGCTAACAACAACACTGCAGCGGGCTACGGCAGGGGCTTTGATGAGCTCAGCTGCTAGAGACGCTGGAAATATTCAGACGTCTGCTTTCCCTCACCCCACGCTGCTTCGTATATCCACGCTATATTTGATCCGAACAAAGCAATTCTGGCACGAAGGCGCTTGCGTGTTTGACGCCACGCCGTGCGATGTAATGTGAATGTCCCCCGTCCCCCCGTGGCCATGCTTGATTGGACAGCCTCAAATTCTTGAATTCTATTTTGTACATTGAAGGCGTGTTTAACTGGTACTTACGAACTTAATTGGTTCCCAGAAAGTGTGTGTAAGGTGAAAAGTTCATCTGCCAAACATTTATTTCGCATAAGAAACCAATAAAATGAGAATAATTCGTTCCCAGGTCCCCATAAAACATAATTTTCTACTAAATAAGCCTTAAAATTACAGAAAATATACCTTATTTTATGTATAATAAATGTGCTATTGTATTGTAATTAAAGATATAAACTGTACAGTATAGTAAAGTCATTTTATTGACCTTTGCGATGGTTGTTGATGTAGTTTCCTCTTGATGATATCCGAGTGAAGTTGCCGTGCTTTCTCTGCGATAATACACTCACTCACACTGTCCGTTGCTAGCTACTTTTCGTTAATCCAAATTGACAGAAGTTTTTCAACCTCTTCGATTGCTTAGACAACACAGAAACACCCTTAGCCACACATAGCAATGGTCGACTTAGCATACTGTTACTGACCTCCTTCTTCTGCTCGACCGTAATTTTCTTTTGTGTCCTCTGTGGCTTAACAGGAGCCTGTGGTGGGGTCTTTTGCGGTCCCATAAAAGCAAAAGTATCCTTGATAACAAACCACATCCGCACTTAAACAAAGGGGTTGAAATAAACTGTAGTGTATAATAAAGTCGTTTTATTTACCTTTGTGATCGTTGTTGATGCCTCTTGATGATATCCGAGTGAAGTTGCCATGCTTTCCGGGCGATAATACCCTCACTCACACTGTCCCCTGCTAGCTGCTTTTCGTTCATCCAATTCAACAGGAGTTTTTTTAACCTCTTCTATAGACTGTTGCTTTGACAACACAGAAACACCCTTAGCCACACGTAGCAATGGTCGACTTAGCGTATGCTAAGTCACAATAACGCACATGTCCTTGGTGTTTTTCGATGATTTCTTTCTTCTGTTAGACTGTAATTTTCATTTGTGTCCTTTTTGGCTTAACACTAGCCTGTGGTGGGGTCTTTTTCGGTCCCATAGTAGCAAAAGTACTCCACTCGATAACAAACCACGTCGGCACTCAAAGAAAGGTGGTGACGAAAACTAGTCTGCCAGCAACCGTGGCGCTGTGTGGTTTGGTTCGACCGCCGAAAACTAGTTTGTATGTCAAGATTATATTCTCGCGAATTTGATATTCGGAAGGCGAAAAGTTTGTGAGCTAAAGCGCTCGTAAACGGAGGTATCACTGTATTTTCTCAAGGATTAATCCATTCATATCTCCCATATTTGATACGGTTCATTCAAAAACCGGCAACAAATCAATGCAGCGCTTGCGGACTAATAGCCCCAGCACATTCCGGTCATTAACGTTTTTCAGAAGCATACTTGAGATTGGTTGGCCATGACGAGATAATGTTTGAACTAGCGACTCAAGTGGCGATAATGACTCGCATCATCGGCGAGGCCGTTTCATTCCGTGAGTTCAGATGAAGGCATCGACTCATTTGTCGAAGACTCGACTGACCGTGACCCTCTCGTCGCGGTCGTCGATGTTGAGCCCGTCTTTTTTCCAAGAAATGGTCGGTTCGGGATGCCCGCGGGGCGGTTGACACTCCAGAACCGCTGGCTCTCCGGCTGCCACAATGACATCAGCGGGGTTCTGTCTGAAGTCGTCGCGCAGAACTGCGGAAAGAATTAAGAAAAGAAAGAATTAACAGTGAGACGCAGCTAGCTCATTTTTGGCTCTTATTTTAAGAGACAACTCCACATGAGTGCTTTCACGCAAAACGTTATGGGACACCATCTTGGACAGCAAGTAACCAAGCAACCTCATTAATTCATTCACTAGAAAACGATGTGACCATTCCAGTGCCAGGGTTTTTGTCATTTTCACTCCAATTGCAGGACCCACATAATAATGACTTTTAGGACTACATCAACATTCAATGCATCAAACATTAGGTTCTCTTCTACACCAGAACAAGACTTAATTCCCAAGTTATATGGGTCTGGAGTTGTCTGACCTTGAAATGGGGGCAACTGCACAAAATACAATACATACAAATTGATTTATGTAGGGCTTTAACAACAGCTAAAGTTTTTTTTAACTTTATGTTACTTCCGGGTTGAGTGAACGCTGGTGCGTGTGGCTGCCACTGTTCACCCGCAGAAAAATATCCCATGAGTGTAAAGCAGGGGTCTCAAACTTGCGGCCCGCGGGCCAACTGCGGCTCCCGAAAGAATATTTTGCGGCCCGCCTTGATATGAAAGATTAATGTCAGTGCGGCCTGCATGATTGATATGAATGAAACTTGTTTCAGTTCGCGCCGCTGTGGCGCATGCGCACATTCAATCTATGATGTTATTGAACATCAGATTATTAAAAAGGCATATACATGGCAGAAAGACCCGGATAGCTAACGCAGTTCTTTTACTCTAATTGTATCCGATAACGACAGTTATCCGAATTTATGAAGTGCCGGGTAAACACACTTCCTGGTAAGTTTCAGTTTCACTCGAGACGTGCCTATAATAAGTAAGAACAAACACGGCCAGAATGGACATGGCTACTGACACGGAACAGGCCGGAACATAAATCACAGTGCCTTCTTCATTTCTGAGCTGAGAGCAGTGGAGGACTATAGGAGCTGAGAGGAGTCGGCGACTTCACGGCTTGTCCTCCGCCCAGCTGACTGGAGGAATGAATGAATGAATGAATGAATGAATGAACGAAGCACTGGACAGTCTGACCGATGTGCCACCCTTCAGACCCTTTTAACCCACGGTGGTTTGTTCAGCTCCACACACAAGTTTCATTCTTATCAATCATGTGGGCCGCACTAACTAACATTAATCTTTCATATCAAGGCGGGCCGCAAAATATTCTTTCGGGGGCCGCAGTAGGCCCGCGGGCCGTGAATTTGAAACCACTGATTTAAGGCCTCCTCCAGAAGGCCGAATCCATGATTCTCACGGGGGTACTTCAAAGGTGACCGGTTACTGTCCTCGTCTGGCATTGAAACAGAAAGCCCCGGTAGCGCCGCAACTTTAAAGCTAACAAATGTCAGGCTTAAAAGCGAACACACGGGAACAGTGACGTGCGGTGAGGTTCATGGCTGGTGAGGCACTGACGTCATCACAGTCAGATTTACAAACATATGAACTCCACAGAGTAGTGAACGTGTTTTGTTTAAAATGTCATGTTAGCATTCTTTATACACTGTATACAAACTGTAGTATCGAAAAAAAAGAATTCAAAAAAACGTCCTTATCGTGTTACCTTTACTTATAAGTGATGTCCAAGTCTCTCTGTCTCAATGGAGATAACTGCCAGTGAAGAAAGTCGTCCTTGATTAGTACTGTTCCGATTGCCGTTGTTTTCAGTCTTTTGTGCTGAGAATGACCGCTCCACTGACGCTGTAGTAGCTGGAACAGTGAGCACGAGCTGGAGCAACTTTGACGCTTCAGGAATAGTTTCAATGAGATCCTTCTTGGCCAAAAAGCTGAGAAGCTGTCCAGGAGATTTACATTCATTCCTCATCGTTTGTGAGCTGTACAGTCCGCTGTAGGTCTTCCTTTAATTATTATCCCCAGCTTCTATTGAAACACTGTAGTACAGTGTTTATAATGTACAGTGGCTGTACATTATCTACACCAGCTAACCTGTAGAAATTTAGTTCATATACTAAAAGCTTTTGAACACTTTAATAGCAATATGCAGAGGGACAGCGATGCGGTCTCACTGCAGAGCAAGCCAGCACAGTTAGCATAGTGATTGCGCAATCCATGGTGAGGCTCAGCCGGCTGATGCCTCACCGCTCGTCTATACTTAGTATTTGAATGGTAAATGTGAAAATTCAGCGATTTTGAAAACAAATGCAAAAATGGTGCAGTTAATTGGAAAAGAACGTTAAAGTACAAATCACTAAATAAATATAACTGTTTAATTTATTTTGTCATTTGATATTTCCATGATGACAGGTGAGCACACATCCTCACCTGCCTCCCCTGACTTCACGTCACTGCATGGGAATGTGTATTTCTCTAGAGAACTCAACCCCAACTACCATAAAGTGAGCTAGCCCTTCATGGAATCAAGGCCCAAAGCCAGTTTCGCTCAGCAAAGTCAAATTAAAAATTGGGTGCCAAAAGCAGCACAAAAAAGGTTAAAAAAAAACCTGGGAAGTCTGCCATTTTGGCCAACGGCAGAAATCCTCATCCTCCAGCTTTTGTCCGACCCGCTCCTTACTCTGAAATCAAGTCTACAAAGAAAAATGGACAACTTGGAACGTTTGAGTTTTCGGCTGGAAAGTGGAGCGGACATTTGATGACTCGCTATAAAAGGCAAACCTCAAATCATAAATCAACTCCACAAGGTCAGCGCCTGAATTAGCAGAGCTGGAATGGTAAAGACATTTAAAGGCGCCCTCTATTGGCTGAAATTCAGAAAACTTAAAGGACAACCGACGTCACTTTTTTTGTTTCTTAACTGACATCAGAACGTTTACCCAAAACACGCAGTATGATATTTTTATTCAAATGCAAAACACCAATAAAAATTACTTAAAGGACAACCAACGTCACTTTTTTGTTTCTTAACTGACATCAGAAAAACGTTTTATAGCATCTAAAATACCCAAAACATGCAGTATGATATTTTTATTCAAATGCAAAACTAATAATAAAATAATAATAAAAATGACTTAAAGTGTCCAAAATCTGCAAAAAATTGAGCTGCGAATTGGGCATTTTCAGAAAGTCCCGCCCCCAGTTCGTGACGTTACGCCAAGATGTCTTGCATTGCTGGAGAATCAAAACAATGGCTTCAGATTCGGAGAATATGCTTTCTTTTTACACATCCAGTTATGAATATGATTCAAATAGTTCTGAAGAGGAAAGCATACATGTTTGCAATCGATTAAAGGTTTTCTGGGTCGTTTTAATGGCTCAAGACTGACGTGTGGTGTCACAGAAAATGCAGAAGATGGTGGCAGAGCTCCGTGTAAGGAATGAATCAGCCCATTTTCACAGGCTGATAAATTCCTTCCATGGAGCTTGGACGCCCTCTTCTGGCGGCTTTTTGGTGCAGCATGAGGTTTTCAGACCAAACAAGTACAGCAAAATACATTGATGTGATGGAAGGACTGTTACAATGTGTCTTTTTTCGGTCAGGGGCGTTCCTTTAGTGATGTCACGTACGGACTCGTCACCAACTCAAAAACAAGACTTCCTGAAGATTCAGCGCGAGTCTTAAAACACAACATATAGATATATGCGGTGGAATCTTTGTAAAATACGCTCAGTAGAAGTCATTTGAAGCCATTTTACAAATTATGGACACAACTTGTCCGGGGACGTCGGTTGTCCTTTAAAGTGTCCAAAATCTGCAAAAAAATGAGCTGCGAATTGTGGATTTTCAGAAAGTCCCGCCCCCAGTTCGTGACGACACGCCAAGACGTCTTGTATTGCTGGAGAATCAAAACAATGGCTTCAGATTCAGAGAATATGCTTTCTTGTTACACATCCAGTTATGAATATGATTCAAATAGTTCTGAAGAGGAAAGCATACATGTTTGCAATTGATTAAAGAAGTCCTTCCGTGTCATTTTGAGGCATCTGGACTGCAATGTAGCGTCCCAGAAAAGAGGCAGAAAATTGCGACCAAGCTCCCTGTGAGGAATTAATCAGCCCGTTTCCACAGGCTGATAAATTCCTTATATAGAGCTTGGTCGCCCTCTTCAGGCTCTTTTTGGTGCAACATACGCTTTCAGACCAAACAAGCACAGCTAAATGCATTGACGTGATGGAAGGACTGCTACAATGTGTCTTTTTTCGGTCAGGGGGTGTTCCTTCAGTGACGTCATGTACGGACTTGTCACCAACTCAAAAACAAGACTTCCTGAAGATTCAGCGCGAGTCTTAAAACACAACATATAGATATATGCGGTGGAATCTTTGTAAAATACGCTCAGTAGAAGTCATTTGAAGCCATTTTACAAATTATGGACACAACTTGTCCGGGGACGTCGGTTGTCCTTTAAAGTGTCCAAAATCTGCAAAAAAATGAGCTGCGAATTGTGGATTTTCAGAAAGTCCCGCCCCCAGTTCGTGACGACACGCCAAGACGTCTTGTATTGCTGGAGAATCAAAACAATGGCTTCAGATTCAGAGAATATGCTTTCTTGTTACACATCCAGTTATGAATATGATTCAAATAGTTCTGAAGAGGAAAGCATACATGTTTGCAATTGATTAAAGAAGTCCTTCCGTGTCATTTTGAGGCATCTGGACTGCAATGTAGCGTCCCAGAAAAGAGGCAGAAAATTGCGACCAAGCTCCCTGTGAGGAATTAATCAGCCCGTTTCCACAGGCTGATAAATTCCTTATATAGAGCTTGGTCGCCCTCTTCAGGCTGTTTTTGGTGCAACATACGCTTTCAGACCAAACAAGCACAGCTAAATGCATTGACGTGATGGAAGGACTGCTACAATGTGTCTTTTTTCGGTCAGGGGGTGTTCCTTCAGTGACGTCATGTACGGACTTGTCACCAACTCAAAAACAAGACTTCCTGAAGATTCAGCGCGAGTCTTAAAACACAACATATAGATATATGCGGTGGAATCTTTGTAAAATACGCTCAGTAGAAGTCATTTGAAGCCATTTTACAAATTATGGACACAACTTGTCCGGGGACGTCGGTTGTCCTTTAAAGTGTCCAAAATCTGCAAAAAAATGAGCTGCGAATTGTGGATTTTCAGAAAGTCCCGCCCCCAGTTCGTGACGACACGCCAAGACGTCTTGTATTGCTGGAGAATCAAAACAATGGCTTCAGATTCAGAGAATATGCTTTCTTGTTACACATCCAGTTATGAATATGATTCAAATAGTTCTGAAGAGGAAAGCATACATGTTTGCAATTGATTAAAGAAGTCCTTCCGTGTCATTTTGAGGCATCTGGACTGCAATGTAGCGTCCCAGAAAAGAGGCAGAAAATTGCGACCAAGCTCCCTGTGAGGAATTAATCAGCCCCTTTCCACAGGCTGATAAATTCCTTATATAGAGCTTGGTCGCCCTCTTCAGGCTCTTTTTGGTGCAACATACGCTTTCAGACCAAACAAGCACAGCTAAATACATTGACGTGATGGAAGGACTGCTACAATGTGTCTTTTTTCGGTCAGGGGGTGTTCCTTCAGTGACGTCACGTACGGACTTGTCACCAACTCAAAAACAAGACTTCCGGAATATTCAGTGCGAATCTTAAAACGTAAAATATAGCAAATGTGGTGGAATCGTTGTAAAATACGCTCAGTAGAAGTCATTTTAAACCATTTTACAAATTATAGACAAAACTTGTCCGGAGACGTCTGTTGTCCTTTAAATGCCGCATTCCCAACGTATAGATTTTGCTGCCATTTTCAATCACAATGATTGTTGTTTTAATCACATTTTTAAACAAAATGTGATTAAATACATGCTTCTGTGTCTCCACCGAGCAGCACTGCTGAAAAATTGCACCCCCCTCCCCATGACAAACGGTGTGATAAATACTGTAGTTATTAAATAATAATGGAAGCGACGCACCCTGCTTCTCGCCAAACGTTCGGAGCGACCCGGAAGTCGCTCGATGATACCCATAACATTTTACAATACAGTGATACCTGGGCGTATAAACTTAATTGGTTCCCAGAAAGTGTGTCTAAGGCGAAAAGTGTGTCTTCCAAAGATTAATGCTGCTGTGAAATGTAAATTTCTCCACTGCGAAACTAATAAAGGCAAATCCAATCCAATCCAATCCGATAGGACACCAGTAAAATGAGAAGAATCCATTCCCACGTCCCCATAAAACAATTTTCTACTAAATAAGCCTTAAAACTACACAAAATATACCTTATTTTATGTATAATAAATGTGCTATTGTGATGGGACGGAAGAATTTCGGGCTTCTGATTTTCTACGGCTTTCAAATCAGCGAGTGGATTGGTCCATGATCTCGATGCTTCGCATCGTTTGAACCCAAGAGGTTACGGAAGGCAGGCGTGGGAGACACTGTGAAAAAGCAACAACCGTTTTTCATTTTTCCAGTTTGGTGGCGTCGAAGGATAATAAAATAAATCTTTCAGGCCACACAAGGAGCTACACATATGTGGCGGATACACACGCTCGGGGTGAATAATGCGGATTATTTGTGGCCGCTCGGGGAAGTCGGAGTGAGCTTTGGCTGGCTCATCTCATCTGAAAGTCAGGGCCGCTGCGGGGAAGCTCGCAGTCAACACATTCCCGACTCCACTTCATCGAGCGAGGGTCGCCCCTGACGTTTGGCGGGAAGCAATTGCGTCACTTCATTATTTAATAACTACAGTAATTATCACACCATCATGGGGAGGGTGTCACAATTTTTTATTGGTGGAAACACAGAAGCATGTATTCAAAGGACAACCAACTTCTCCGGACAAGTTGTGTCCATAATTTGTAAAATGGCTTCAAATGACTTATACTAAGCGTATTTTACAAAGATTCCACCGCATATAGCTATATTTTATGTTTTAAGACTCACGCTGAATATTCAGGAAGTCTTGTTTTTGAGTTGGTGACGAGTCCGTACGTGACGTCACTAAAGGAACGCCCCCTGACCGAAAAAAAAAGACACATTGTAGCAGTCCTTCCATCAAGTCAATGTATTTTGCTGTATTGTTCGGTCTGAAAACCTTGTGTTGCACCCAAAAGCTGCCAGAAGAGAGTGTCCAAGCTCCATATAAGGAATTTATCAGCCTGTGGAAACGGAGGTGGCCACAGGAGGTCGCCATTTTGTGCCTCTTTTCTGGTGATTGTTTCTCCCCAATGTTGCCTCAAAATGGCATGGAAAAAATTCTTTAATCGATTGCAAACATGTATGCTTTCCTCTTCAGAACTATTTGAATCATATTCATAACTGGAGGTGTAAAAAGAAAGCATATTCTCCGAATCTGAAGCCATTGTTTTGATTCTCAAGCAATGCAAGACGTCTTGGCGTGACATCACAAACTGGGGGCGGGACTTTCTGAAAATGCCCAATTCGCAGCTCAATTTTTTGCAGATTTTGGACACTTTAAGTCATTTTTATTGGTGTTTTGCATTTGAATAAAAATATCATACTGCATGTTTTGGGTATTTTAGATGCTATAAAACGTTTTTCTGATGTCAGTTAAGAAACAAAAAAGTGATGTCGGTTGTCCTTTAATCACATTTTGTTTAAAAATGTGATTAAAACAACAACCATTGTGATTAAAAATGGTGACAAAATACGCACCCTTGATGTGTCGTTTTCGTTTGATGAACGGCCTAAATTATCCCTCAATGTGATTGTGAATGGTGGTCGTTTATTTCTATTGGCCCTTTTTTGGCACGTATAATAATAATAATAATAATAATAATAATAATAATAATAATAATAATAATAATACATTTCATTTTAAGTGCCTTTCAAAGCTTTCAAGGTCACTTTACAGTCACAGGATAAGTTTTTTTACGTGGGTGAGCAGCGGCAGCCACACGCGCCAGCGTTCACTCAACCCGGAATAACTCAAATACATAGAAAGCTAGCTAGCTAGCCAATGGATAGCTCATAGATAGCTAGCTCGATAGCCAGCCACATAGCGAGCCAGATATGCTAGCCAACAGATAGCCCATAGATAGCTAGCTAGATAACCAGCCAGCTAGATAGCTAGCCAGGTAGATAGACCATCTTGGACTCGCAAAATGTATACGGAGCAAAATGAATTCAAAACTGAAAGAGCCTCGCGGGCGACTTGACATGGCCCCATGTTTACACCAATGCCACTGCTGTGAACCCTTGCTCACAGCACCCCCACCCCTACCCCACACACCCCCTCCAAACTAACACCTCTTTGTTCTAAACACAGCTGAGTGAGTCCGCAAACATGCAAGTTCTCCACGAGGGCGGCGAGGGGAGCCAAGCCAGGGCTTCTCAAATGGGCCTGATCTGGGGTGTGCTCCATAGCCGTTTTTGCTCAAAATTGATTACATGACATATTTTGCACTTTGTTCTCCAAATGTTTTGGGCGAAAACGTTAGTGAAGATGACAACGGCGACATTGTTTGCTGGTCTTTATTTGTATGAGTGTGTGTTTGGGATAACGAGTCTCCCTCCTGGGAGAATTCCGTCTCTTGTTGTTAATCCTGCAGCTGCCTCGGAGTGGATAATATTTCCTGCGTGATTAACTGTGGGAGGGCAGATTCGATGCATGCGTGTGTGCACAAGTCAAAGAGCAGAGTGTGAAAACCTAGAAAACCAAGGATGGACTTATCAAAATATGAATGGTGTCACCAAAGCCCATTTTCAAAACCAGTGAATCAACTCGAAACCAGTCATGAAAGGTAAAACGTTTGAGACATTCACTCTGGAATTAGTTCAGGTTTTCTTTTTTCGTGCTTGGGCGTCGATAAAGCCTGGCCAGACTTCTAGCAATGTTTTTCCCTTCCACGAAGGGGCAGCATTTATATTTTGTCCACATTAGCGCTTTGTTGCAACTTCAGCTGTTGTTAAAGCGCTATAAAAATGAATTTGTATGTACAGGTAACATCCTACTTACGACGAGTCCCGTTCCGACCAAACGGTCGTAAGTCGAAATGGTCGTAATTCGAAATCCATTCAAAATGTTGAATAGAGACTCGGAGGCTAAATGACACGCAAGCTCCCCCCCTCTGTTGCCATCACACGGTCGATTGCTGTGCGAGAATGAGGTGCTGGCTGCCTGGCCAAAATTGTCCTACACGTTGCCGGCCTGCTAGCGTGTTGCCAGGCGTAGAATTAAAATTTTAGAAAATAGCCTCTGGAGGTCATGGTCATAAGTACGGGTGGTCGTAAGTGGAGCTGGTCATAAATTGGATGCTACCTGTATTACCTTTTGGACAGCCGCCCCCATTTAAAGCTCAGATAACTCCAGGCCCATACAACTTGGGAATTAACTCTTTTTTTTCTGATGAAAAAAGAGAGTCTAAAGTTTCTGTTGTTGAATTGAATGTTTATGTCATCCTAAAACTCTTCTCTGGGTCCAGGGATTTGAGTGACACTGACAAAAACCCTGGCACTGCAGGGGACACATTTTTGCAAATCGTCTGCAAATCAATAAGTTAAAATGACTCCCGCCACAACCATTCCGTGTTGGGTCATTGTTTATTTCGCCCTGTCAGGTTTGTTTCATCTAGTCGTGGTTTTGTTTGCTACTTTGGGGCTTTTTGCTCTGATGGCTTTGTTTGAGATTTTGTTCCTGCCGACTTGATTGAATACAATTTGTCAAATACACCCTGCTCCTCCTTCCTTCCTGCTTTTTTTGGGGTCCACCACCACCACTATATGGCGTATCGTGACGACTTGGGGAAGCCTTTCAAACACACGTGTCAAAGTTAGGACCTGGGTGCCAAATCTGGCCCATCACCTCATTTTATTCGGCCCGTCAAAGCAAATCAAACCCGACACATTTTTGAACATCGTCTCGCAGCGAATGAGAGAATGAAGATAAACAACACCTACACTTTTCTGAAATATATGATGTATGATTTGCTAATGTGTCCCCCCTGCAACGACTCGATAGTGCAGTTTTTTTTCAGTATTGGCTGCTGCTCTCGACAGCCTTCATGAGTATCTTGATTCAGGAACAAAACGATTTAGCGTTGTTGACTCATCGTGACTTGAAAACTTATCTTAACTCAAGCAATTTCAAAGTGTCTGAAACGAACGCAATTAGCTGCAGTCGGGCCTCTAAATGTCACCTCAACACTGACGAGTTTGTCACCCCGCCAACTTGCTGACTGAGTCTCTGTCTCTCTCTCACTCAGTCTCTCTCACTAACACACACACACACACACACACGCACGCACGCACGCACGCACGCACGCACGCACGCACGCACGCACGCACGCACGCACACACACACACACACACACACACACATTCCTGTTTGAACGACTTTGTGAGGTCCGGGTAACTCCACATCAGGAGTGAGGACCACCCTTTCTGATAAGTTTAGAGAAGAACCAGTGTTATATTTGAACACTAGATGTCCCCCTAACTGCATTTCCCACTTCAACTTGTTTAAAAAACAAAGCAATAAGAAGTGGACTTGAGAGTGGAATCACTAGACAAGTGAGGTCCGAATGGGTAAATCCCGGGACCTCACTCATATAGTGAATTATGTTCGAAACATCGTTTTATTTATTTAATTTTTTTGTTTGGTTGATTCAGTTCAGTTTTCAAACCACTTTTTGTGTCAACTTTTACCTCTCATTATCACCTACAATTACACGGCAGACATTTTGTATTTTAATTGTGTGTATATATATACAGTAACGTCTCGTTATATCGATATTCAAGGGAGTCCGAAAAAATATCGATATAACCGGGACTATCGATATATCCGACCCTGTTTGCATGTAATTTTCTCCGTGCGTGCATAGAAATAGTATCGATATATATATATATAGAGAGAGAGAGAGAGAGAGAGAGAGAGAGAGAGAGAGAGAGAGAGAGAGAGAGAGAGAGAGAGAGAGAGAGAGAGAGAGAGAGAGAGAGAGAGAGAGAGAGAGAGAGAGAGAGACTGTTTAATGAATAACTTGATAGTTTGAACTTAAAATAAATGGAATTCCTTATTTATATGTTCATATCAATCGGAAGCTGGTCTGGTCGATTGCTGTATCATAACTACTTTGGTAAAGTGACTCATGCTTTTGCTCAATGAATTTCCATAACCAAATCAAATAAACTAAAACTTTATTTTAACATGATGTCAACATGAAATCTGTCCTGAAGCAAAACATTTTTAACAACAGTAAAAGGGAATATAATACAAAATTAAATACTCTTGTAAGAAACTAGAACATGTACTAAAGTGCATATTTGTGAAGAAAAAGGCATGCACATCAAAACAAATTTGTTGTATCATTAAAACTGAAGAACCCGAGAAGTGGATCTTCTTTTGAGTGTCACAATTTTGTTGTGGACAAAGTTCTTTATGTCTTTCCAGGATCTTTGAGCCAAAGTCTGCGGCTCTTTCTTAATGCAGTCAGTACACTGTTCTTTCCCAGGCACTTGATGCCCTTTTATCAGTCTCTTCATGTGTTTTTCCACAGCAGCCTTTTCTTCTTCACTCCACGGTCTCCTCAAATTTACTCTGGGAGACCCTAAATATGATGACAATTGCAATTTAATGATACTCACAAAGACCACTTGTGGCAGCATTACAGTGTGGATTATATACATAAAATAAATAGACTTACCTTTCTTTTTCTCTGACTTTGATTTTTCATGCTCTTTGGAAGCAATTTTTTTTCTTGGACTCAAATCTACAAAGAAAGGAGACATTGCTAATTTGACACTCATGGGCAAATACGGTGCATGCATTTTAACTTGTTAAATTATGGAGAAAAAAAAAATATTTCTGGATCCAAAATTAAAAGTTAGTGCGAACCAATACCTCAAGGTAAGACTAATAGCCAAAAAAAGCTTCCAGTTTACCATCTGAGTCAGAAGTTCTATTCCGTTTGCCATGACAGCGCTTTGCTCGTTTTTTTTGTCACGTCACCTTAAAGTAAAACAAGCAAAATGACACCTTGCACTTGTTATGGTGGGACAGGGAGCCATTTCAAAAGGAATCATTTGGAATTCTACAGGGATGCATCTGGGAAATTAAAAAAAGTGGCCCCCTTGTGTCTGAAAAGGGGTCAAAATCTAAAATTGATAGGGCCTGATTTAACTAGATTGCCAAAGTATACAAAACCATTTGAAATAAACCAAAGACATTTTCAATTTTCGGTTTACGAACGTTACATTTTTGAAACTTTTACCTTGGCATACGAACAGTCATATGCCAGTCTCAAAATGATTTTTTTTTTAAATATGATGACATTTCAGTGAATGCTTACCAGAAAAAGATAATTTAATGGTGTCAAGATTCTTTCCACTAAGTGTTCCAGTGCCTTGCTCCATTGCAAAAAGCAGCTTGCTGATTTTTGCAATTTGAAAAGTTTTATCAGTCTGTCTATAAAAATCTCGGTGCACTCTGATGTCGTGTCCCATGAACCTTGCGACTTGTTCCAATTCCTGTTCACTAAGCTCCAACAGCTGACACAGTGTCGCAACCTGTTTCCTCAGTTTGGTAGACCTTAGGAAATGAGGGTTTTCTGCGTTGCTTTCTTTCGCAAATTTGCTCAGACAGTCACATCCCCGGATATTTGTCATTGCACCTGGTCTTGCAAAAAGATAAGGATTCTCAGCAGGTATCCCTGCATCTTGTCGCCTTTGAATTAAAACGTTGATGGACTCCTACATTCTTTCTGTAAAAAACACTGGGACCTTTCTGCCCCTTTTGCCCCGGACTTCAATGCGAGTTAAGAGCTTGCTTAACTCTTTTTCCAATGGTGAAAGTGTTTCAAAAATGTCCTGATTGACTGGATTTGTGCTGGCATTTTGGTGGTCTCGAAAGTCAAACGTGATGCTTCCCCTTCACGCCGCTTGTTAAAAACAATCATTTGTGCCAGAACAGATTCATTCAATTTACGAAAAGCACCTAAACTCATCCCTTGGGTCAATTCGGCCTTTGCCTCCTCTTCAACCACTCTAAGGTGGTCCCTGAGTGTGATGACATCCTTGGTAAGAGGAATATCATCTTGTTTATTCCATCTTTTTTCATCTATTGTTTGATGAGCACTGACTGATACATGGTTTTTCCAGTTTTTTTTCGAGGAGTTCCAGAAATTTTTTTGCCTTTCTCTCTGCCAGGTCCTCCATCAGAGTCTGTCCAATAAGGACTTCCACTGCTCCTTTCAAACAAAATCCTAATTTAAGAGCTGTGGAGGATTTCCCATATTCATTTTCCCCTGGACTGAACGCAGTGAGTTTCTTTGCGACATTTATAACAGTGTTAAACTTTAAAGGCGTACACAAATCCTGCAGACCCGCGATGGTCTTATCCATTTTTTTAGCAATAAGCATGAACCGTCCCAATTCCCTCATTCGTTGCGCAATGTACTGGTGCTTGGACTTGACACGGCCATGTTTGGAATACAGTGATTCGCCATACTTGCAAATTAGGAAATCCTTTCGTATGTGAAACGATACAGGATCTTGTCTCATGTTATTGATAATTGTTTCACATCCCTCTGATGATGCGGCTGTTGGGAGGAGACTGGCAGCAATATTTTGGACCCTCTTTCCTTTCCTTCGCTTGTCGTCTTTGCATAGCTCTCTTGCTCTACAAATTGAATGATGTTTCCACAGACATTTTTTAAAAACAACCCATAACATGATGGGCAGGGCAAATAATCATCGGTGGAGGCGGCATCGGTTGGCTGCTTCCATGTGACAAGTTCCCCTTGTCCATCTTTTAGAACCGTGCTGTTATGTTTGAAGTCTCCCTTGTTCCGAAGCTGTTCCAATAGGGACTTTCTTTTTTTGGATCCTGATGGAAAGCTGAACGTGAAAGCAACTTCTTTAAATTCCATATGTTTCCTTTCTAAATGTCTTGCCATCTTCAAATTTGATTGGCCACAGTAGAAACAATAATGCCTTTTGTCCCAAACGCGTTTGCCTTCTTTTCTTGAACACGTTTTTATGGTTACAGATGGATCTTCTTTGCTCATCTTTTGTTTTTTTGTTTTTTCGTTGAACATAGGTTAATGGGTTACTTTGTTTTCTAATTGCAGACGCGACTCTACGCTGGTCTGCTCCATATGTCTGTTGACTTGTAGAGTCTTCATTGTATGTGTCATGACAGGGCATATTTTTTACCTTTGGAAGGGATATCTCTTCATCAACACTCGAATCAGTGGATGATGTATAGGTAGGTTTGTATTCCACATCTGATCCAGAATGACTGTCCAAGTCAGAAAAATCGCTCTCTTCAGTGGGATTGTCCATCTGTTATAAATATAAAAAAGTAAAAAGATCCGAAAATACCATTGCAAATAATACTACTAAGTAGTACTGATTTATGTTTATATGATGAGATAGGTCATAATGAGGACTGCCTGTGGGATAAAATATTAAT
This sequence comes from Hippocampus bargibanti, assembly GCF_051943395.1. Lineage (NCBI taxonomy): Eukaryota > Metazoa > Chordata > Actinopteri > Syngnathiformes > Syngnathidae > Hippocampus > Hippocampus bargibanti. Next base: position 2,898,508 of record NC_142747.1, on the reverse strand, counting down.
CGTATATATTAACAAGTCCTCCATGGTAGTTAGTTGCCACTACACATTTAGCGAATTAGCTGCGTCACAATAAGAGACTGATTTCCAAGTATTCTGCAAACAAATAACAATGATGGCTGGTATGGATTGCGGAGGAAACAATTTTCCATGTGAGCTGTACTCAGGGCAATATTTTCATAGATTTATTAATCGGCAATTTCTGTATATAATTACAATATTTATTTTAACTCTTTCAGCGTATTATGTCTTGTTTTTAATTAAAGCGTATGTTCATTTCTGTCTGGCCAATAGAGTGCCACAACTGCAATTTATCATTAAAAAGATGCCAGAAAAGAACGAAAAGCTAAACAAACATATACTGTAGACTACACAGACTACACAGACTACAAGCCCTCTCCACAGACCTGTGAGAACTCCACCACTCTGCTGAATCAGCTGAACGACTTCTTCGCCCGCTTCGAGGCAGACAACAGCACTCCAGCACAGAAGACCGCACCACCTCCCGGCGAACAGGTGCTGACACTGTCCCAGGACAGCGTGAGGCGATCCCTCAGAGGGACCAACCCACGAAAAACCCCGGGTCCCGACGGCATTCCTGGCCGTGTTCTGAGAGACTGCGCTGTGGAGCTCACAGATGTCTTCACGGACATCTTCAACACATCTCTGAGCCAGGCTGTTGTGCCCACTTCCCTCAAAGCCACCACCATTATCCCGGTCCCTAAGAAGTCGTCCCCCACCTGCCACAATGACTACCGCCCGGTCGCACTCACTCCCATCCTCATGAAGTGCTTCGAGCGGCTAGTTATGAACCACATCAAGGCTGCCCTCCCCCCCAGCCATGACCCCTTCCAGTTTGCATATCGGCCCAACCGCTCGACCGATGATGCCATCTCCACTGCTCTCCACACAGCGCTCACCCAACTGGAGACCAGAAACTCCTACGTCAGAATGCTGTTCACCGACTTCAGCTCAGCATTCAACACAATCATCCCCCAATAGCTCACCGATAAACTGAGCAAACTGGGGATCAGCACCTCCCTGTGCAACTGGCTGCTGGACTTCCTGACGGGGAGACCACAGGCAGTCAGAGTTGGCGACAACACTTCCAGCACCATCACGCTGAACACAGGGCCCCCCAGGGGTGTGTGCTGAGCCCCCTCCTCTTCACTCTGCTCACGCACGACTGCTCACCATCATCACCCAGCTCCAACCTCTTCATAAAGTTTGTGGATGACACGACTGTGGTGGGGCTCATCAACAACGACGAGGAGACAGCCTACAGGGACGAGGTCAGCCGCCTGGCCACGTGGTGCAAGGACAACAATCTCCGTCTGAATGTGGAGAAGACGAAGGAGATTGTTGTGGACTTCAGGAGAGTGCGCCCCCAGCATGCTCCACTAACCATAGACGGTGCTGCAGTGGAGAGAGTGAGCAGCACCAAGTTCCTGGGAGTGCACATATCCGAAGACCTGTCCTGGAGCCACAACACGGCATCAATCACCAAGAGATCCCACCAGCGCATGTACTTCCTCCGCAAGCTTAAAAGGGTTGGAGCCCCGACCCCCATCATGACCTCCTTCTACCGCGGTACCATCGAGAGCATCCTGACCAGCTGTATCACCGTGTGGTACGGCGCCTGCACCATGTCCTGCCGTAAGACTCTGCAGCGCATCGTGAGGACAGCTGAGAAGATCATCGGTGTCTCTCTCCCCCCCCTTCAGGACATCTACAACACCCGCCTCACCCGCAGAGCCATCAGGATCGCTGGCGATCCCACACACCCCTCCCACAGCCTCTTCAGCCTGCTGCCATCGGGTAGGAGACTGCAGAGTCTCCGAGCCAAGACGAGCAGGCTCAAGGACAGTTTCTGCCACCAGGCAGTCCGGAGACTCAACTCCCTCCCAGCCCTGCCCAGCCTGCCCCTTCCCACTGCCACACTCACCGAACTCTGACTACACGCTACATGCTGTACGATCATCCTGAACTCTATTTTTTGTTATTTCTCATTAGACAAGACCTCACTTCAACCCTTTCTAGTTGTTTGTTTTTGCAATTACGACATTACGTCACTTTATGTACGTCACTTCCTCACTTTACATATGTCACTACCTCACTTTACATACGTCACTGCCTCACTTTCTAGACGACACTACCTCACTTTACATAAGGAAATTATAAGTATTGTCTGTTGTCAATTGTATGTCTTTTAGCCACGTTATAAGTGCCTTGCATGTCTTGCACGCTGGGTCCGAGAGGACATTAATTTCATTTGTGCTGTATGTCATGCATATTAGCACGTTTGACAATAAAGCTGACTTTGACTTTGACAATATGCATCTCACCTAATATAAGTTTTTTCAGCCTAAATGCAGAGCTTTTGTTGATCCATATAACCTTTGTGTTGATAAGGGGTCGCAATATAGTAATTTGTCCAAAGTACTTTGTGTTCTGGAAATTGATTTGTATTTTACGTTGTGTTTTTGCAACGTTACATTACATAGATGGTAAGACACTGTCTTTGGCTGTAACCACAGGCGCATATAGCCATGGAAGAAAATTTGACACCACCATGTTTTCTTTATGTTCATTTTCATTTTCATGTCTGGTGCTACAAAAAGTGTATTAAGTGAATCACTGAAATAAAAGATAGCATGGAATACTCAAATACACCATTTTTCACAGTAAAACGTCATAGCTATTGTTAAGAATGTATGGAGTGATTTTTGTTATTAGCAAAACTTTGAAATTCATCCAATAGTGCATGTGTTCAAGTATTTTGAATTGTTTTTGTTGTCGTTAATATTTTGGTCCAAGAAAACATTCCTTTACTGTATTAAGCATTTACAACAAGTAAAAAAACTTAGATACACAGTAGATACACATTAAATGGAAGTGTGCAACAAAATAGTAATACTGAAATGTACCTGAATTGCTGTGTTGACATCATCTTGCTGGGCCTAATGCAATAAAAGTAAATAGATTAATATTCAGGTGCTAAAGAAAAACAATGTCAGTTAACGGAACACAAACAAAATAAGAATGATGGTCACGTTCAAATTGATAGTGCATTTAATTTACACTAAACTATCAATTCCAATAAAAAGTGTGCGAAATTGTCCTGAAACATACCTGGGTAGTCATTTTCTTGATGTTATTCTCCAGGTCCTTATCCAAAATAATATAAGATATTTTGATAACCTAAAAAAATTCAGGTGGTGGGATTAAAAAAAGTCATCAGTACAGCTCAAATGGGTTATCATTTGAATTCAACGTGAATCATGTGATCTAACAAATAACGCTCCTTCACGTGGTATTTAAAAAAAACTCATAATACAAAGAAATCCTCTACACGTGACCAGGGGTGGTCAAAGTAAATAAATCAAATGTCATTTGGTATCACCGTAGCTGTGCTTTTGTTTTTATTGTGTGCCATTTGTTTTTTATCGTGCTTCCAAATTTGGCTGTGCGTTTTTTTCGCTTGTGCTACATTTATGTGTGACGTTTAAATTACGTTCTATTGGCTGGCCCGACGCGACAACGATTGGGACCAAATGGGCACTTCTGAAATACTGACCGGACTTAAGTTTCGATTTACGTTGCTACGTGCTTCTCACTCAATACGTATTACACTATTACTACATCAGTTACATCAGCTTCATTTTATTCTCTGCTCAATTAACATGACGACGCTTTCACTGTCATTCTGATAAAACACGAAAGTTCGAATCCTGTAGTAATTTCTTAGAATGACACATTTGTAAGAAAAATATTCAAAACTTGAATTCCTTACCTGATTTAATTCCGAAATCTTATTCGCTCACTGTTCACTTTTCCTTTGGGCTGATGGGCTGGTTGTGCGCTCGCAGTTTATTAAATTGATGAACACGCACTGTCAGTGTCCTGGGCGAGGGGGGAGGGCTGCAAAACTTTGTTCATGCGCAGTGCGCATGGCGTCCTGGAGCCTGAGCGCTCTTAATTGCTTGATCAAAGTGTGGGCGCCATCCTGCAGAAAGTCTCAGAGCAACTAATACGTGGGGGAGGGGTATGCAGAGTCACTCTGTCTAACAGTGAAGGTTTACTCAACTCAACTCAACTTTGATTGAGGTCTATTGTATTTCAAGGCTAAGAATGATACATTTTGAGCAAGATTGTGTTTTAATTAAACTGTATGAACTCCAATCACACATACCTCTAACATAAATACAGCAAATAAAACTATATGTATTAAACTAACACGAAAAAGAATAATTATTCTTAGAGAAGCATAATTATCAAACGCTGATATGGGGGTGTTATGAAACACAATTATTTACTTATTTAATGCCATTCATAAGATATACATAGTAGTTAGTTTCATAGTTTCAATGTCCAAGGCAAAATAAAACAATAGACTTTTTTTGTATGTGCAGTTTTATGGCGGATGGGAATTGCAGACAGTCACACAGTTGAACCGAAGGTTTTACAGTGTGAAAATAGGCCTCACATTCATGACCAATGGTAAAAATAATTATCAAAATTGACACAGCTTTTCTTAAAGCATTTTGACCCATCCACTGCAATGTGAGCAAGCAGCTGTTCATATCCCAAAAATCATGTCTATTTGATGAACAGTACTTTGTTTTAACTGCCAGAGAGCCAGATGTATAGAGAGCAGGAACATTCTCTGATTTGACGTGTCACCATCCTCATGTCATTTCTCCACTGCGAGACGAATAAAGGTACATTCAATCCAATCCAATGTTATCTCTTCGACCAACACACCAAAACAAGCTTCACAAGATGTACAGCAAAATAAGTTACATTGCAGAGTTTGAATAAGTTTCGTAATGCATCCAACGACAAGGATGACAGAGGACAGTTCTACTGCTGTCTCTCTCCTCGATAAAAACCAAGGAAAGCGGGAATCATCAGCCGCAGAGGGGACAAGGATGGTGAGATAAAATGGTCATGCAACATCACCACACCAAAGTCAAGGCAGAATATCATCTTCTGTTGTGACCAAAATTACACCTGATGTTCTTCAATCAGCATTTCAGCTGTCCATGTCCTCACCAATAGAAAAGATTCTCCAGGAAAAGACAAATTTGGAGGGGAAGCATGTATTTCAAGAGAAATTGAAGCCATTGGATCAGACTGACTTGCATGCATACCTTGGAATTCAGTTATTAGCCAGAGTGCACAGGTCATGGGGAGAAGCAACTGAATGTCTGTGGGATGAAGAGTATGTAAAGCCAATCTTTCAAGAAACAATGTCTCAAAAGAAATTCCACACATCTCATGTGATCTGATTTGACAACTTTCAGACAGCACTTGCTCAATAAACCTGGCAAATATGCCATGAAAATGTGGGCAGCCTATGATGTAAAATGTAGTTATGCATGGAATATGCAAGTCTATCCTGGAAGACTACCTGGAGGAGCATCTGAGAAGAATCAGAGGACGCATGTGGTACTGAAGATGAATGAAAGACTGCAAAGTCTGAAGATGAATGGTAGTGAAGATGAATGAAAGACTGCAAAGTCATTATATCACGTGACAAATTCAATTTACCGCCATGTGTAGATAAACTTCAGGAGAACTTCCCAGTAAATTTCTGAAGCTGTGGGGATGATCTCTCCTCAGTATTTGTCAGGTGTGGTGCGTGATAGAAGGGTTTCAGCTAGGATGAAAGGAAAGGTGTATAAAACCGTGGTGACAGTGGCACTGAAGAAAAGAAAGGAAGCAGAGATGAAGATGTTGAGGTTTTCTTTGGGAGTGACCAGGTTGGATAGGATCAGGAATGAGTACATTAGAGGGACACGCCATATTAGAGGCTTTGGAGAGAAAGTCAGAGAGGCCAGACTGAGATGGTTTGGACATGTCCAGAGGAGAGATACAGTGATTATATCGGGAGGAGGATGCTGAGCCTTGAACTGCCAGGCAGGAGACCGAGAGGAAGACCAAAGAGGAGGTTTCTGGATGTTGTCAAAGAGGACATGAAGATAGCTGGTGTGAGAGAAGACGATGCACAAAACTGGGTTAGATGGAGGACACCGATTTGCTGTGGCGTCCCCTGAAGGAAAAAGCCCAAAGGAAAAGAAGAGGATAGAAAATATGTTGTTTCTTTTCAAGTATATTTACAAGATCTCAGATGCAGTTGTTGCTGATGTCAACTATTATTTGACTGTAGAAATACAGGTAAAAATGACCCACAACATAATCAACACATTTTTTCAACTTAATATCATGGTTTAAAAACTCACATGAAAAAAAAAATTATTCTTAGAGCAGCATAATTATCCAACGCTAAGATGGAAGTGCAATGAAAATATTTATTTATAAAATGCAATTCATAAGATACAGTTTCAATGTCCAAAGCAGTGACTGTTTTTTTAGCTTGTTGGCAGTCTGCTCATTGATTTCTAAACGAGTGGGGGATGGGAATTAGAGACAGACACAGTTGCAGAAAGTGGGCGGGAGTGGGGGAGGGGAAGACAGTAAGGTTAGAGCGTGAGAACAGACCTCAACTGATGATCAAAATTGCCACAGCTTTTTTTAAACTTTGATTGAGGTCTGTTTTGAAGGGGGGTATGATAAATTGTGTTCAATATCAACTTTTAATAACTAGTAACAACAATGTCACATAGCACTGCATCTGCCGTATTCTTTATGGCATGAACACATTCACATTTGGCATGAACACATTCACAAATGCTCACCTCTACTCTTTGTCTCGTTTCAACTACTCTTTCTTTAATCAACACATTTTTTCAACATAATATCATGGTTTAAAAACTCACATGAAAATTTATAATTATTCTTGACAATTCATAAGATGTATGAACCCATACTGCTGTTCACAAATGCTCACCTCTACTCTTTGGCTAGTTTCAACTACTATTTCGGCATTGCAATAGAGTGCAGAATCTTTTTTTTCTTCATCCGCGCTGCGTAGGCGGGGAGACGCGCACAGTCTCTGTGTCACTAATTAAGTGGGGGAGGGGTAGTGCAACAGTCACCAAGTCTCACTGAGAATTCTCCCACGGTATTTTTTCAACTTTGATTGAGGTATATTTTAAGGCTGAGAACGATACGTTTTGAGCAACATCGTGTTTTAATTAAACTATATGAACTCCAATGTCACATACCTCTAACATAGGTACAGCAAATAAAACTATATGTATTAAACTAACATGGAAAATTATAATTGGTCCTTAAGTGCCACTGAAGAAAAGACAGGAAGCAGAGCTGGAGGTAGCAGAACTGAAGATGTTGAGGTTTTCTTTGGGAGTGAACAGGTTGGATAGGATCAGGAATGAGATTATCAGAGGGACAAGCCATATTAGAGGCCTTGGAGAGAATGTCAGAAAGGCCAGACTGAGATGGTTTGGACTGTAGAAATACAGGTAAAAATGACCCACAACATAATCTACACATTTTTTCAACTTAATATCATGGTTTAAAAACTCACATGAAAATGTATAATTATTCTTAGAGCAGCATAATTATCCAACGCTAAGATGGAAGTGCAATGAAAATATTTATTTATAAGATGCAATTCATAAGATACAGTTTCAATGTCCAAAGCAGTGACTGTTTTTAGCTTGTTGGCAGTCTGCTCATTGATTTCTAAACGAGTGGGGGATGGGAATTAGAGACAGACACAGTTGCAGAAAGTGGGCGGGAGTGGCGTAGGGGAAGACAGTAAGGTTAGAGCGTGAGAACAGACCTCAACTGATGATCAAAATTGCCACAGCTTTTTTTAAACTTTGATTGAGGTCTGTTTTGAAGGGGGGTATGATAAATTGTGTTCAATATCAACTTTTAATAACTCGTAACAACAATGTCACATAGCACTGCATCTGCCGTACTCGTTTTTGGCATGAACCCATACTGCTGTTCACAAATGCTCACCTCTACTCTTTGGCTAGTTTCAACTACTCTTTCAAATTGCTCGGCACCATGGCGCTGTTGGATTGGATTTGCCTTTATTAGTCTCACAGTGGAGAAATTTACATTTCACAGCAGCAAAGTGATGAAAGGAATGAAAGTAGAAAAACAACATACATGAGCTGCTGGAAAGGCAGCTTCTCGCCACGCAACAGGCATAATGGAGAAGGTGTTGTCTCATTGCCGATCAAAATAAATCCATACGAAAGATAGCTTTCACTATGTTGCCTTAAGGTCATCGTCTTTGCTTTATTTTCCCCAACACTAATACTAGGGCCTTCATCCGGGTCAGAATCTTGTACACAACCCAATTCGGAGTTTGCAGTTGCCCTTTTTACTCCTAACTCCTTTAACTCCTTGACTGTCACCACGACCTCTCACATGCATCATTAAGTTTCTCGGAGGAACGAGACGATCGGCTACATGTTGCCACATGGACAAATATTTAATTACCCCCCTAGTGTTTACAGCATGGACACTGGACAATGACAATGATTGCAGAAAATGATTAATATGTGTTTTATGTCTGTGTAAGCGGGCGGCCCGGTAGTCGAGTGGTTAGCACACCGGCTTCACAGTGCAGAGGTCGCCGGTTCGCGTCCCGGTCCGGCCTCCCTGTGTGGAGTTTGCATGTTCTCCCCGGACCCGCGTGGGTTTTCCCCGGGTCCTCCGGTTTCCTCCCACACTCCAAAAACATGCATGTCAGGCAGATTGACCATTCCAAATTGTCCCTACGTGTGAGTGTGAGTGACTTTTGTATGTCTTTGTGTGCCCTGCGATTGGCTGGCAACCAATTCAGGGTGTCCCTTGCCCCGTGCCCGAAGACAGCTGAGATAGGCTCCAGCAACCCCCGTGACCCTAATGAGGAATAAGCGGTACGGAAAATGAGATGAGATGTCTGTGTAAGCTCTCAGTCGTACAGGAGTGGTCCATCGATGAAAAGGTTTCTTCAGCCGTCATCTGTACTTCTTTGAAGGTGTCGGACGTTTCGCTTCATCTCCAAGAAGCTGACGAAGCTTCTTGGAGATGAAGCGAAACGTCCGGCATGAAGCGAAATGCTGAAGAACAGCTGAAGAAACCTTTTCATCAATATGTGTTTTCAAATGTGAGCTCTTGATCTCTCACGGCACACTACTGTGCCGCGGCACAGTGGTTGAAAATCATTGTTCATCTCATAACTTGTACCACATTTGAACATCTAATATGCCATGATATCCCAAGATAATATTTGACAAGTATCGAATGTGGAGTATGAGTTGAAATTAACAAGGTTTTCTACATCTACTAACTCGGTGGCCTGAGCAAGACTTCAACTTTGTCTGCCATGAACTCTTTGTCAAAGCGTACAGTTTCAAATGTTTGATATTCAAAACAATACAGCATAAAATGGACAAGATACATGTTCTTAATCAGTCCAAATTCTACCACATCACCATTCAATACATTTAGCACCATTTAGCACAACTCATTTGTCTGCAACAGCATGGTTTGCACATTCATTTCATAGGCAATCCCTCAGTTTTGCAGACAAATCATGTAGATTAGACATGTCAAATTCAGGCCCACGGGCCAATTTTGGCCTGCACTACAATTATATTTGGCCCGCGAAATGATTTCAAATATGTATTACATCTGGCCCGCCGCCCCATGTTACAGCACATGTACCGCGAAAGGTGTCTACAATTTGAATTCTCTGTGCAGAGCCAGACTCCAGAAATTGATGCACTTGCATGTAAAAGCGATGCCAAGTATTCAGCTTGTATACTTGTGCATCACCAGAGTAACTGAGCAGTGAAAAAAAAACTAAAATGGATAAATATTATTTTATTTACTGGTGGCATCGTCTATTCAAAGTTGAAAGAGATATAGTTTAGGTGTTGGCCTTGATGTGATGTCTGTGATGAAATGATTTAAATTACAATTAGAATGAATAAAGTTAAAGATATAGAAGCCTGATGTTTTTTTCAGTTTTTGTTTTTATTATTCTCTTAAACCTATTCTGATTTCAGTATTTAAGCAAAAATTCAGTTGTAATTTATTAGGATAGTTAATAAAGTACATTAGTTGACTGTATGTTAAAGATAATAAAAACAAACAAATTAATTTTGAAAAAAATGGTCTGGCCCTCGACAATTTTCTTTTTTTAATATTGGCCCTCTTTGAATTTGAGTTTAACAACCACTGGTGTAGATCATGAACCTCGGACACAGGCCCCATCTCACTTTCATTTGAAAAAAAATTAGCCGCCTCCCCGTCGTTCACGCACAGAGAGCCGGCTCGTTGGTGAACACAACACACATCATTCGCTCCTGAAAAGAATCACTATCAACATGAAAGAAGATGGACTGGATCACATCGCAGCCGGAATATTAAAAGGTAATTTCCGTTTAACTTTTGCGATATATTGACACCCGCGTTGCTATATTAGGTAACGCTAAGTTCGACATTCAAATTAGGTTCATGCAAGCTAAAAACGTGTGTTCAGCTAACGTTAGCATTAACAGTTACATCATTATCTATGCAGTGTGTATGCATATCTATCTACACAATAGCACTTTATAGAGAGGTGTATTGGATTTCATTTAGTATTTTCGAGTGCAATAGTACTTTTGTCTAATAGACGTGAATGTTAGTTACGTTTTGACTTTAGGATTTCAGCCCAACGCTAGCCTTAAATCTAAATCTAATATTTACTTGTGTTACATAGTTTGTGAACAGTGTTGCATAATTGAACAATGTTGTGGATTGTTGACAATGAAGCTTTTTTTACGAATTAATTTTCCTGGATAATGTAGGCCTTAGTATCAATGTTGCATGAGCAAATTTAAGTGGCAAATAGTAATTGACACAATGGCCAGTGACACTGCATCTTTTGATGGTTAAATTTGTTGCTTGGGGTTTTTTCTAGCTTCACAAATTACAGAGAGCCAACAAGACCACATCAAACTCCAAGAAATATGCAAGGTCAAGCCCAAGACTGAGGATCCTTGACGCATATTCTTGTTTCAGAGAAGTTGATCATATACAGGTAAAACTCAGAAAATTTGAATCTTGTGAAAACATTCATTCGTTTAAGTGATTCAATTTAAAAGGTGAAATGAATATATTATTTACTCATAACATGATTTGCAAGATATTTTGAGGTTTTATTTGTGAGAATTTTGATTATTATGGCTTATACCAGACATTGGCAAACGACGGCCCGCGGGCCACATACGGCCCGTCAGGATTTTTAATCCGGCCCACCGAACTTGGCCAAATTATAGTAAAAACTGACTCATGACAAAAAGCTAGCGGACACCAGGGCAGACAACTCTGAAAAGTTGCTGGCCTTATATTCCAGGTATCCGCGAAATAGTATGTAAATGCCATATCTTGCATATTCCATGAGGCAAATGTTTGAACTGCTAAGGGCTATTTTCCACGTTAGAAAGACATTTAATAAATTGGGTTGTAGTGTGCTTACTGTGCTGAGGTTCGCACACACTGCATTTAATGCTTTAGTATATCCGGCCCAAACACTGCCTCCATATGCTCCTGGCCTGGCCGGCCCCTCTGTCAAATTTTAGAACCCATTATGGCCCGCCAGTCAATAAGTTTGCCCACCCCTGATCTACAAGGACAGTTTGTGGACTTCTCTCACGCAGTGGTCTCTATGGCCTAGTTTGTGCTCAGAAACTAGCATTAAACAGAAGACAACGAAACAATCGTGTTGCATTTGCTCAAGCCCACAGCTTGCAGAAACGATGGACAGTGGAAAAGTAGCAGAAGGTTGATTTTTCTGATGAATCGTCCATTGAACTGCATCCCAATCGCCGCAAATACTGCAGAAGACCTGTTGGAACCCACATGGACCTGTGGCGTCACCGGTGCGCACCGCGGCTTTGATGTCTTTCAAGCCCTTGGTCTCCTTGAAGTGCGTCTCAGCCTGACACATGTCACACGCTTGAAAATTGTATAAAAGTAGCCGTTGCGGGACAGAGAGAATCAGACTCATCTCGGACTCAGACCCAGACAGACACGCAGCTCGCAGAGACCTGCTCAGCATCACACGGAGTTTCACAGCACAACTTGCTCGACTCCACGCCACGATCAAGTTCTGCGTGTCACCTGCCTGGGAGATTGGGAGATCTGACAACAAACCAACTTACAAATAAAGAGAAACATCTTTATTGGCGAGCCAGCCAGGAGGATTTTTTTTCTTCTCCTCCTCAGCCCAATCAACTCTCCTAATGGAAAGAGACCAGATTTCCGCCGTCTCCCTCAAACCCCCCCCCCCCCCCTTCCCCCCAGGCACGATGACATGGAGCTCTGGAGTTCCAAGTGGTTGACTCCCAATTCGTCAACCGTGCCATCACCCAGGAGACCAGCAAATTCCACTATGTGGTCGCAGCCCTCACTCCGGAGTTGGCTGGTCGTTTGACCCTCCGGCCGAGAATCCTTACGCGGCCCTGAAACAGGAAATCCTGAGGCACACCACCCTCATGGAACACATGAGGTACACAGCCTTGAGGCATGACGTCGAGCTGGGAGACAGCCGGCCCTCCCAGCTCCTGCAATGCCTCGAGACGGTGGCGGGCAACAGCATCAAGGACCAGAGTTTCCTGTCTTCATAGAGAAGCTGTCCCCGATGATCCAAGCAGTCCTGGCAACAACCCACCCGACTCCACCTTGCAGGAGTTGGCCGCCCTCGCCGACAAAGTTGCGGAGGCGTACGCGGGGCAGCCTACCGTTTCTGCCATGCAGCTTCTTCCGACGCCAGGGCCCTCGACTGATGCTCTCCAACTGCTCATCGACGAGATCCGTGCCCCGCGAACCGAAATCCGGGAACGCAGCCACAGTCGAGAACGCCGCCGTAATCACGGACGCGGCCCCATTCGAGAGCGCAGCCCAAGCCGCAACCGACCTGACCAACCCCAGTCGGACGACCCTACCTGCCCCCGACGTTGTTCACCACATTGTTACTGCTGGTCCCGCGAAGTTTCAACGCTTTCGCCGCCTTGCCCCGGCGAAACAACGGATTGCCGAAGCCGAATTCAACCACATGCTTCAGCTCGGTATTATCCGTCCATCGGACAGTAGATGGGCATCCCCGCTGCACATGGTCCCCATGGCGAAGGTGGGCGACTGGCGTCCCCGCGGTGACTACCGTGCGCTGAATTTTGTCACAGTTCCTGACCGCTACCCTCTTCCTCACATCCACAACTGCGTGTCCTTCCTCCACGGACAAACAGTGTTCTCCACCGTCGATCTGGTAAGAGCCTACCACCAGATCCCTGTCGCGAAAGTGGATGTGTCGAAGACGGCCGTCACTACCCCATTTGGCTCGTTTGAGTTCCTGCGCATGCCATTTGGCCTCCGGCCTTCTGCTGTGCCTACATCGACGACATCCTCATCGCCAGCGACTCCCAAGAGGAGCACCTGCAGCACCTGGAAATGATCTTCAAGCGTCTGGACGAGCACGGCCTGGTTGTCAACTCCGACAAGTGTGTTTCTGGGCAACCCATGATCAAGTTCCTTGGCCACCTAGTCGATGGCAAAGGAGTAGGCCCTCTAGTTGGCAAGGTGCAGGCTATCCGTGACTTTCCCACACCCGAGACGGTAACCCAATTACAACGATTCCTCGGGATGGTAAACTTCTACCGCCGCTTCATCCCGAACTGTGCCGAGGCTGCCCTGCCACTAAACTCGCTGACTGGCAACAAGAAGAAGAACATTGCTGTCGACCTCTCCGAGCAATTAAAGGCTTTTCAACGGCTGAAGGATCTCGTTTCCTATGCAACACTCCTAGCTCACCCAAGCCCCGATGGTCAGTTGTCTCTCATGGTTGACGCCTCCACGGTTGCAATCGGTGCGGTTCTCCACGACGGCTTTAATGGTGACTCTCGACCCATCGCCTTCTTGTCCAAGGCCCTCCAGCCGGCCGAACGCCGGTACTCCACCTTTGGCCGGGAACTTCTTGGCGTCTACCTTAGCGTGAAGCACTTCCGGCACTTCATCGAGGGTGGCCGTGTCATCATCTTTACCGACCACAAGCCACTCCTTCCGCCATCCCCTCGGCATCGACGAAGTACCTGGAGCGAGAAGTTTGGCACTTGGACTACCTCTCGCAATTTGACCTTGAGTTTCGCCACGTCCAGGGGGCTCAAAACGAGGTCGCAGATGCCCTTTCTTGGGTTGAGATCAACGAGATCCAGTTCCCAGACGGTCTTGACTACGACGAGATGGCAGCAGCCCAGGTACGAGAAGGTCTGACCGACCATGCCAACGACCCCAACATCATCGCTGTCCCTCTCCCTAACTCTGGCTGCACAATCCTGTACGTCCAGTCCGACGGCGTCCCTCGACCACTGGTTCCAGACTCCTTCCGGCGAAAGGTGTTCAACTCTCTGCACAGTCTCTCTCATCCTGGAATTTGTGGTACGACCAAGTTGCTGGCGAAAAGGTTTTCCTGGAAAGGACTGCAGAGGGATGCGCGAGACTGGGTGCGCGGCTGTCTACGATGCCAACGCTCAAAGGACCAGCGCCATACGAAGTCACCCGTGGGAATTTTTGACACGCCGAACGGCCGGTTCAGTCAAGTCCACATAGATCTTGTCGGACTCCTTCCCCCCTCCCGTGGCTTCCGGTACTTGTTGACTTGCATTGACCGTTTCACCCGATGGTGCAAAGCCCTTCCCTTGTCCGACTGTGGGTTCGAAGCTGTTGTCGGTGCCTTCCTCCAACACTGGGTCGCCCGCTTTGGATCACTGAAGTCCATCACCACCGATCGTGGAGCCCAGTTCGAGTCTGCACTATTTGGCAAGCTGTGCAAGTTTCTGGGATGTGAACGACACCGGACGACGGCCTACCACCCAGCTGCGAACGGCATGGTTGAGCGCTTCCATCACCAACTGAAGGCCTCCCTGATGTCTTCCGACAATGCCGAACACTGGGTGGATAACCTGCCTCCAGTGTTGCTGGGCATCCGCTCCACGCTAAAACCCGACATCAACTCGACTCCAGCGGAGCTGGTATATGGCGCCAGTTTACAACTGCCTGGTGAGCTGCTCAACCTGACCGACGCAACGACTATCGACGTCAATGATCTGCTCACCCGCCTCCGGCAGTTTGCGCTGGCTCTGCGGCCCTGGCCGCCGCGAACATCGTACCGACCGACGCAGGTGGATCCCGCACTCCAGACATGTACGCATGTCTTCATGCGGTGTGATCGGGTGCGCAAGCCCCTCCAGCCCCCTTACGTTGGCCCGTATTCCGTCCTCTCCCGTGGTGAGAAGACGTTCTGGATTCAAATCAACGGCCGCGAGGATACAGTCTCCATCGACTGACTCAAACCGGCAGTCGGAGAGCACACGTTGCCCCGTGCTCTCGAACATCGACGTCGACCACCTTCCCAACAATGCCCCCCATGTCTGGTGATCGACCTTCTTTGTACCTGGCCTTTCCGTGTGGCCGAACGACCCGGAGCGGCAGACGTGTGCACCTCCCAGAACGGCTCACCTCCTAACGGCTCTTCTGAGCGCATCCGGCTCGTTTTTTCCTGCGGAACATCTTCATAGAGAAGCTGCCCCCGATGATCCAAGCAGTCCTGGCAACAACATCACCTGACTCCACCTTGCAGGAGTTGGTCGCCCTCGCCGACAAAGTTGCAGAGGCGTACGCGCGGCAGCCTACCGTTTCTGCCATGCAGCTTCCTCCGATGCCAGGGCCCTCGACTGATGCTCTCCAACTGCTCATCGACGAGATGCGTGCCCTGCGAACCGAAATCCGGGAATACAGCCACAGTCGAGAACGCTGCCGTAATCACCATTCGAGAGTGCAGCCCAAGCCGCAACCGACCTAACCAACACCAGTCGGACGACCCTACCTGCCCCCGTCATTGTTCACCACATGGTGACCGCTGGTCCCGCGAAGTTTCAACGCTTTCGCCGCCTTGCCCCAGTGAAACAACGGATTGCTGAAGCCGAATTCAACCACATGCTTCAGCTCGGTATTATCCGTCCATCGGACAGTAAATGGGCCTCCCCGCTGCACATGGTCCCCATGGCGAAGGTGGGCGACTGGCGTCCCCGCGGTGACTACCGTGCGCTGAATTTCGTCACAGTTCCTGACCGCTACCCTCTTCCTCACATCCACGACTGCGTGTCCTTCCTCCACGGACAAACAGTGTTCTCCACCGTCGATCTGGTAAGAGCCTACCACCACATCCCTGTCGCGAAAGAGGATGTGTCGAAGACGGCCGTCACCACCCCATTTGGCTCGTTGGAGTTCTTGCCCATGCCATTCGGCCTCCGGAACGCCTCTCAGACTTTTCAATGCTTCATCGACTCTGTCCTCCGCGGTCTTGACTTCTGCTGTGCCTACATCGACGACATCCTCATCGCCAGCGACTCCCAAGAGGAGCACCTGCAGCACCTGAAAACGGTCTTCAAGCGTCTGGACGAGCACGGCCTGGTCGTCAACTCCGACAAGTGCGTTTCTGGGCAACCCAAGATCAAGTTCCTCGGCCACCTAGTCGATGGCAAAGGAGTACGTCCTCTACCTGGCAAGGTGCAGGCTATCCGTGACTTTCCCACACCCGAGACGGTAACCCAATTACAACAATTCCTCGGGATGGTAAACTTCTACCGCCGCTTCATCCCGAACTGTGCCGAGGCTGCCCTGCCACTAAACTCGCTGACTGGCAACAAGAAGAAGAACATTCTCAGACCCAGACACATGCAGCTCGCAGACACCTGCTCAGCATCGCACAGAGTTTGACAGCACGACTTGCTCGACTCCACGCCATGATCAATCTCTGCATGTCACCTGCCTGGGAGATCTCACAACGAACCTACTTACAAATAAAGAGAAACATCAAACTCTTTAGATCCAAGATTCACCTAGAAAACAGTCGTTTGGTGGAGGAAAAATCATGGTTTGGGGTTACATCCAGTATGGGGGTGTGCATGAAGAATCAAGAAATTCTTGCTGCTCGTTACATTCCAAACTGCAAGAGAGGGCAAATTCTGCAACAGTGCTCCTTCTCATCCACATCAAAGTTCCTGAAAGCGAAGAAGGTCAAGGTGCTCCAGGATTGGCCAGCCCAGTCACCAGACATGAATGTTATTGAACATGTCTGGGGTAAGATGAAGAAAGCTTGGAAGATGAAACCGAAGAATCTTGATGAACTCTGGGAGTCCTGCAAGACTGTTTTGTTTGCCATTCCAGATGACTTCATCAATAAATTAATTGAGTCCTTGCCGAGACGTATGTATGCAGTCCTCCAAGCTCACAAGAGCCATACACAATATGAATTCTTTTTCTAATGCATCAAGACTTTATGTTCTGACGTTATTGTAGCATATTTGTGTATTCAAAATGAAATATATGTATAATTTCTACATTATTTTTGTATGCGACAAGACTTTTGTCCAAGCAAAATCTGACCTTTCTGTCCAAAACTTTATTTTGATATAATGTGCATTGCCTTTCATATAAGCCATTTGTGATTCCAATTGATGAACTCCAAGTCAAGTTCTTATTTGTTGTTCCTACAACTTGGATAAGCAGCAAGACTTTTGTCAGGCACTCTAGCTTATGAAAACTGCTAAATCAATTTAAAACCACCACAAAAGACATTCATTGTGAATAAATATATCAGTATTTATTTGAGTGCAGTCGGGTTATATATACTGTACTGTCATAAGAAAGTCGTAATGTCTTGATAAAAAAATGCAGTTCATCCAGTAATGGTCTGTATTGCTGTTTGGCACAAATCATGCTTATGTAGGACTAACATGATATAGTTCAAATAGTTTTTCTTCCCCTCCCCCAACATCTGAATATGCTGTTTTTGCCAGGGTTGTTACCATCAGCTGTTGCACCTTTGCAGAAGCTGGGAAATGCAGGTGAGGCCCTCTTGCTTATCTTGAAGGTAAGTCTTTATTTCATTTTGAATGGCTCGACAAGTACCACACACACATGCTGCTTGAAACGTGCAAATTATTCTTTTAACAGCCAAAATATATTATTGTGTGTTCTGGGAGAGGTGGTTAACCACTTTACTTATTACGTATTATTACGTCTATGTAAGCTCTGTCGTACAGGAGTGGTCCATCGATGAGGTTTCTTCAGCCGTCATCTGTACAATTTTGAAACGTATTATTACGTATTGTGCTATTTATCATGTTAATCTCATCACAACTTTCTCGCTTATATATATTTTTTTAACCCGCAGAAGACCCAACTGAACATGTCAGCAAATGCTCCCTCAACTCTGGCCCCAATCTTGTTGACCAAGAGAACTACATGATCATCATTGGGACCGCCAAAGGGTGTAAATATGCTTACAGCTGTCACTTCATTCATTCATCATCCATCGACCCACACGCCCCACACATCCATTTATTTATTTATTTATTTATTTATTTATTTAACTTATTGCTTTAAGGTCCATCCGCACTCGCACCCAGGGACAACTTTTGAAATAGAATATCACTTTACTATTTCTGTTTAATGTGCTAATTTGAATACAAACAAGAAGTTACTTACCAATGACTCAGTCCTTGTGCTTCTTTCACGATGTATGTATTTACTTTTACTCAAGTGCCCCTTTTTTCTGTGATGTTTTTTAAAAGTAACAAGACAGTTGAGTACACATTTATTCTGCCACCTCTGTCCTTGTATGTATTTTGCAAAAGATGAGACTGATGCCCTAAATATAAGGGTAAATAATAGTTCCATCACTCATACATCAGAATATAAAACCCAGTAAAATACTCACATAGGTCTTACCTTACTGTTAGAAATGTACACTTCTAAACACACACACACACACACACACACAAGTGAAATAAAAATACACACACACACACACACACACACACACACACACACACACACACACACACACACTTAGTCTCAGAGGAAATTGAAAACAGATGGTTAAATGTCAAATTAAAATGAGAGCCCCAAGCTGCCCCTCCAAACATTAATGAAAAAAAAGAAATAAAGGCAGAAAGACAAAAAGACAAAAATAAGTCCTCATGGCACACACAAGCCAAGGTAGAAAGATCACCAGAGCTTTGTTCTGAGGAAATGAAAGCAACGACAACAAATCTTGGCGAGGAAGCACACCGCAAAGGGAAAGAAAATAAAAACGCAGGGAATTGAGGGATGGATGAACGGACGCAGCGTGGGTCTTGCCCTCAAAGTTCACCCTAACAGGAGGGGAAAAAGAAGCGGCGTGGAAGGTAGAAGCCAGATTGACGAGCGATATAGATAGCTCGTAGGTAGAGATAGCAAGGTAGCTAGCTTGATAGGTAGGAAGGTAGCTAGCTTGATAGGTAGGAAGGTAGCTAGCTTGAAGGGTAGGAAGGTAGCTAGCTTGATAGGTAGGAAGGTAGCTAGCTCGATGAGTCGGAAGGTAGCTAGCTTGATGAGTCGGAAGGTAGCTAGCTTGATAGGTAGAACGGTAGCTAGCTTCAAAGGTAGGAAGGTAGCCAGCTTGATAGGTAGCAAGATAGCTAGCTTGATAGGTAGCAAGGTAGCTAGCTTGATGGGTAGGAAAGTAGCCAGCTTGATAGATAGGAAGGTAGCCAGCTTGATAGGTAGGAAGGTAGCCAGCTTTGTAGGTAGGAAGGTAGCTAGTCACATAGGTAGCAAGGTAGCTACCTTGATAGGTAGGAACATAGCTAACTTGATAGGTAGGAAGGTAGCTAGCTTGATAGGTAGGAAGGTAGATGAACATGAAAGCATCACCAGGCTAAGCTATCTAGCCAGCTATCTAGATAGATATCTAGCTAGATAGCTGGCTAACTATCTAGCTAGATATCTAGCTCGATAGCTGGCTAGATAGCTTAGCCTGGTGATGCTTTCATGTTCAAAGTGAAGTCATTCTTCTGCATGTCAAGCCAGATAGACAGCTAGCTAGCCATCTACCTTCCTACCTATCTAGCCAGCTATCTAGCTAGATATCTAGCTAGATAGCTAGATAGCTGGCTAGATAGCTTAGCCTGGTAATGCTTTCATGTTCAAAGTGAAGTCATTCTTCTGCAGGTGGAGTTTAGACGTTGGCTCCCCAGGGAGGAGAGAAGGGGGGGTGAAGAAGAAAAAGAGAAGGGGGTAGACGTCACCTCATTCATGCTATCTCTCAACACTCGGGAGATGATATCAGCTCGCGAGCTGCCTTCGCGCACGTACAAAAAAAAGAGCACAGACACCTGCGCGCTGGACCGTTTCTTTATTCTCCGGGTGGGAAACACAGGCTGGCTTGTCATGTGTACGATATTAGCTACACCTGAGACGTCTAATGAGAAGCTGTTCCAGTGGTATACACGTAAAAGTGTGTCAACGCCGCCGCAGTAACAAAAGTCTTCTCAAGCAACCAAAAAGTTTGTTTTTCCCAAATTCGAGTCTACCTGTGGCAGTGTGAAGGAAAATAGATCGCGTTTCCCAAGAAAGAAAAAAAAGAAAACATTTTGGGATACTCTGAAGAAAAGTGAGGCGTCAACAGTTTATTTTTGTTTCAGCCAAGTGCTCCATTCACATTTTTTTGGGGCGCACCACCAAAAGGACTCTTCATCAACTCTTCACGTCTCTCACACTTTTCATACATTAACGGGATTTTAAACAAGACGGACAAGTGGCGGACCGTCAAGGCCTGCAAAGCCTTCTCTGCTGGCCTAAAAATATATGAATCACGGACTGCTGTGAAATATATTTTGGCCATGAATTCTTATTCAATAATTTCAAAATTGGATTGGATTGGATTGGATTTGCCTTTATTAGTCTCGCAATGGAGAAATTTACATTTCACAGCAGCAAAGTTATGAAAGAAATGAAAGTAGAAAAGCAAAACACAGGAGCTGCTGGAAAGGCAGCCACTCACGCGGCGCCGTCTTGAAGTCAAAAGAACAAAAAAAACCCTAAATAACAAATAACATGACAACACAAAGACACAGAGAGACGTTCATTCTTAAGCACTTTCTGTACCCTCTTTGTTACATAAAGCAGTTCCAGATGAAAGAGGAGAGGATCAAAGCGTCTCCTCACCAGTGGATCAGGGACATCATGGTGGAATGTGCACATCGACTACAAGCTAAATGTTGAAAGCAAACACGCAGCTGTAGCATCCATTGACGAAAAGAGATTGTCTCACATCTCCTGTCCCACATAAATCAGCTTCAATTCCATCCCGCGACAGTTCCAAATACGCATCGGCGCTCTGCGCTGATGCTCCTTCCTTCTTATCGCGGGCTCCTCAAGCCATGTATCCATCCAGCCGCAGATTGTCCAACAGCACCGACCTTCCACTGAACAAAGCGGGGCTGTGAAGATGCTGCCCATTACAGGCGCAAAAAAGCACAATGGCCCCAGAGCTGTCCAGTGATGACAGTCGAATGGCACAGACATTCCTCCCATTCAACACAGTACTGGCATATCCATGTTGCCGAAAAGGCACAACCGCTCAGCACAGTCTCCTCCTTGATGAATGTTGTGGTCAAAAATGCTGAAAAACAATCCGTATCCATTCCACACGACGCACGACAACACAAAGTGACAAAAGAAAACACAAAACCAAGACAAAAACAACAAAAAAAGCAAGGCTCATCAGAGCACTTGCTGACGGCAGCCTACTCGGGTGCCATCTTGGACTTGAAATTGTCTTACAGCTTGCTTTTCCCCTGTTGCGCTGCTTCCAAATGTGCGTTTTTGTATTTAAGCATTGAACCAATCACATTTCAGCCATCATTTGTTGGCAGAGTCGAAAATCTACCGAGACACCTTCACAATCAGTTCTGCAGGCTCTGCGGCATCAAATGTGTCGACCAAACTGTTGCTTTAACCAATCCGATTTCGAGTTGGCAACCGAAAAGGGGTACCAAGGCCTTCTTGAAGGCAAGGTACCAAGGCCTTCTTGAAGGCCTTGGTACCTTGTCCTTGTCAGGCCTTGTCAGAGTTTTTGCAAACTATGATGAGCTAGTCAATAACCAAAAACTGTTCTGATCACAAGCCGCGAGTGACAATAGCATATTGGCCAGAGCTAGCACACTGTATCAGTTGTGAGCTGCATAAGCAAATACAGGTAACATCCGACTTACGACCGAATTCTGTTCCGACCAAACGGCTGTAAGTCAAAATGGTCGTTAGTCGAAATCCATTGAAAATGTTCAATAGAAAATTACATCGCACGGTCGATTGCTGTGCGTGAGTGAGATGCTGCCTGCCTGGCCAAAATTGGCCTACGCGTTGCCGGCCTGCTAGCGGGTTGCGGTGCCAGGCGTAGAATTAAAATGTTAAAAATAGGTCGTAAGTACAGGTGGTCGTAAGTTGATCTGATCGTAAGTCGGATGTTACCTGTATATTGTTGTGTTAATTTAATAGTGATTTTGACAACCTACAATGGCTGAAGGAGAAGAAATGGATTTGGTTGGAGATTTACTGTTCAAGACATTTTCAAGACGGACTTTTCGTGGACATCATTAAGAAAGGTGGTAGTGGTAGTGGACTTGGCGTAAATCACACCACACTTTTTTCAGTCAGGATTGATTCCGATGTAGCACTACTGAAGGCTTTACGATGAAACCTATGGCACGCCACTGTCCATTCGGGCCCCCGGAGGCGTGGACATAAAACCAGCAAGATATTTGCTGACAGGAGATCCGACTGCGTGGGGCCCGCTTCTCCCAGCGTGGCCGCACATGAGGGCCTTATTAAAACAATCTTTCCAATTAACATTCCTGCTCCCCGGAGCTCCATTGACCCTCCTGGAAGACGCCCCCCCTACCCTCGTCTCCTCCTCGAGTCCTCCTCCGATGACAAAGACGCTGTGTAGCAACCCGAGCCGCCACCGGGAGACCTTTGAAAGAGCCCGAGGATGTGAGGCAACTTGTTTTCCTTTCCAGGGAAAAGCCGGCGAGTTCTTCGCCGCCTCGTCTGTTTTGACATGTGGTTTCTTTGAGTGGGCGAAGACAAGGGGACAAAGGAGGACCTAGAGATAGGACAGCGGACGGGAAAGAAACGGAGGACCGGAGATGGATGTCAGCTGACCGACTGGCATCACCTCGGAGGAATTGCGTCAATAAACAAAACGCCAGCCATATTTCCTCACACGTCCGTCAGCGGTCGCACCAAATCTCGAGCCCGCAGACCTTGAAGGACTCTGAGCAAGGGTTGCTTCAAATCATGTTCAAAATTCTTGAGAGTTTTCAGGTGGTTCTTCGCGATGCCTAAATTCCTAAGTGAAACTAGCTTCGGGGACTAATTTTTGTTGACTGTCACAAAGAAAATGATTGCCTCTCATAAAACTCCGCAGGTTGATTGAATCGATTCTTGTTGGCATTTGTTTAAAAATGAAGAAGCTAATTTGATACATTTGTGTGTCAAATTAGGCGCAATGTTGCATAGCTGCAGCTGGATGGATGCATGGCTTGAGTAGCAGGCGATGAGAAGAAAAGGCCATGTGGAGCAGTCGCGGCTTGGATTTGAAGTGGATTCATGTGAGACAATCTCTTTTGGTCAATGGATGCAACAGCTTCATGTTTGCTTTCAACAATTAGCTTGTAACAGACGTGCACATTTCATCATGCTGTCCCTGATCCACTGCTGAAAAGGACGCTTTGATCCTCTCCTCTTTCATCTAGGACTGCTTCATGTCACAATGAGGGTACAGCAAGTGCTTATTTGTATATGTTATTTAGTTTTTTGACATCAAGACGGCGCCGCGAGAGAGGCTACCTTTACAGCAGCTCCTGTATTTTGTTTTTCTACTTCTTCCTTTCCTTTCCTCTTACTTTCATCACTGCTGTGAAATGTAAATTTATCCACTGTAAGACTAATAAATACTACTACTACTACTACTACTACTACTACTACTAATAATAATAATAATAATAATAATAATAATAATAATAATAATAATAATAATTAATAATAATAAAGGCTAATCCAATCCAATTTGATGTGATCTGGCGGACAAGCAGCTGTTAGATTTTTGCTTTGTCTAAACAATAAAATAAAAGCAGACAAAGAGTCCAAAAGGAGTAAACCCGAGTATTTTGTTTGTCATAAAAGTTGCAGGAACTTGTGGGAATGTATCTGTTTATTCATTTTAAACGACAGGCTGAGTAACATAATTGCGGCTGTGGAAACCGCCACCTGGGGATCACATGCGGTATAACGGCACAGCGTTCAGACTTTGGTCATGGGCACTTTCACGTTCCCGACACGTTGATGCCTCGCCAATGGCTTGACCAGGCCCTTGGGGGGGGGGGGGGGGGGGGGGGGGGTACTGTATATAAGAAGGGAAGGGACACGCTGGAAAGGTCAATGCTTGGGGATGGAGCACAAATAGGAGCATGTTCCCAAGCTCCAGAGGGGAACGGCGTTGCCTGTTTCAATGGCTTCCAAATGGACGCTGAACATTCCCAGATGGCTGCTTTGCCATTTCCATTTCAGGGCCAAGTCATGCCAAGATAAAAACATTTTTACCACCTGACTGTGGACCGGGTCTTCAAACCTGAATTTTGCCATTCAGAGTGATGGCACAAAATCATTTTGCAGTGATGCGAAAATCAGAAAAAGAAGAATTGGCAAAAATTTGAGATTCGTGAATGATAGCCAAAAGGATTAAGTCGTGGTCTGTAAAAAATATGAAAAACAATCACTGGGATTCATTTATTACCCCCCATGCACTCAAAAAAAAATCATTAGATAAAAAAACTCCCCTAAATGTTATGCCACAGGTGTCAAAGTCAAGGCCCGGGGGACAGATTTTGTCCACCACATCATTTTATTCGGCCCGTGAAAGTAAATTAAGGTAAAGTCTGAACCAAAATTTCAAATGATATTGTTTAAACCACAAAAACAGTCAGTACTGTGATACCTCAGCTTACGAACGCTTTAGCCCATGAACGTTTCGCTTTCCGAACATTAAATTTGCGAGAATATAATCTTGGCATACGAACTAGCTTTCGGCAGATGAACCAAACCACACGGTCGAACAGCGCCACGGTGGCTGGCGGACTAGTTTTCATCCCCCCCTTTCTTTGAGTGCAGACGTGATTTGTTATCGAGTGGAGTATTTTGCTCTTATGGGACCGAAAAAGACCCCACCACAAGCTAGTGTTCAGCCGAAGAGGACACAAAAGAAAATGACGGTCAAGCAGAAGAAGGAGATCATCAAAAAACACAGACGAGGTGTGCGTTTGTGTGAGTTAGCGTCCCAGTACCAGTACGCTAAGCCAATCATTGCTACCATCCATTGACAACTACCATCACAAAGGTCAATAAAACGATTTTATTATACAGTAAAGTTCATTTCTTTCATTATAATATAAAGGCACATTTATTATACGTAAAATAACGTATATTGTGTGTAGTTTTAAGGCTTATTTTAGTAGAAGATTATGTTTTATGGGGACCTGGGAACGGATTATTCTCATGTTTAATGGTTTCTTATGGGAAATAAATGTTTGTCAGACAAACTTTTCGCCTTACACACACTTTAAAAACACTTTCTGGGAACCAATTCAGTTCGTGAGCTGAGGTATCATTGTAGTCTTGACTTGTGATTTTAAAACTATTCACAACGGCCCCGAGAGGAACGCGTAACTACAATGTGGCCAGCGGCAAAAAAATGACTGACACCCCTGTGTTATGCTACGGTATATTTCAAAAGAACGGGTGATTTCGGGTGACGCCCTGCCACCCTTGTGAGAACAGTCATTCGGACAATAGATGGGAATCCTCTGGCAACATCCATGACGGAATGTTCCCACGAGCATCACGTCAGGCCAACAAACCGGAGTCAAGTATCTTTTGGGACGAAATCTTTGCAATAAATCAAGCGCTCAAAATAGAGACAATAAAATACAGGAGGCAAAGTTACTGTGATGAAAAGAACGTTGAAACACCCCAGCGGCATATTCGGGAAAACATTTTGAAAAGTTATCACACACAGGCTGTGTGAAAAAGGTGCCAGACTCCCGCATTGGAATATAATATCTCCAAAATTCACTAGTTATCTTTTTTGAACTCATTGACTGCCAGACGATGTGCAAAAATGTGTCTACTCCAGTGCCAGGGTTTTTGTCATTACCCCAATTCCAGTACCCACACAATCTGAAGTTTTAGGATGACATAAATATTCAATGTAGCATAAAAGAAACCTTAGACTCTTTTCTTTCATCAGGAAAAAAAATAGTTAAATCCTAAGTTATATGGGTCTGGAGTTTAAATGCTTTTAATGGGGGCAGCTGTGCAAAAAAAGGTAATGGGGAAGGTATGTTGAACTTCTTCATCCTTTCTGTATTGGCTTTCCTGCACAAAAAAAAGTGATTGACTGCCAAACAATATGCAAAAATGTGTCCACTCGCCTGCCAGGGTTTTTGCCATTGTCACTCCAATTCCAGAGTCCACAGAATATTGGATTTTAGGATGACTTAAACATTCAATTCAGCGTAAGAAACCTTAGATGCTCTTCTTTCATCAGAAAGAAAAGAGTTAATTCCTAAATGATATGTGTCTGGAGTAATATGAGCTTGAAGTGGGGGCGGCTGTACAAAATAAAGCAATGCATACATAACAACAGCTAAAGCTAGACAAAAGCGCTAACATGGAACAAAAGAAAATGCTGCCGCCTTGTGGAAGGGAAAAACATGGCCAGTGCTTTCTCGGCACCCCAGCACGAAAAACCAAAACCCAAACGATTTTTGGAACGGCGCTCGACATCATATTTTCAATTCTCAAATGCATTCGGGAATGGCAGTGAATGAGTTAATTGGGGGGGGGGGTGCCGCACGCAACCTGCTCTGACTCAACGCGCAAAACGGCAAAGATGATTTGAACAGATGTGATTTGAAAGGACAGGACGGCAGTGAAAACAAACGCGGGGACGTTTCCTGCTGCGGTCGTAGCCAAGATGGACTTTGTTACGATCGGCAAAGTGCTGCCAGCTGGCCGGAAAAACGACGCAGACGTTGACTGGTTGAAAAACAGCCAGATTTGACACCCAACTACCTTCGCCCGTGAGTTTGTGTTTACGCCCCTGCCGTTCGCTAGTTAGCCCCAGTTGGATTTTGCCGCTCGCCCCCTCATTTGTCACCCACGTAAGCACTAGAGATTGGACGGATGCAACATTTTGAGACGTCGCTGGAGTGATCCATCGGATTTGAACTAAGGTGTTTGTATGCACGCAGCAGCGTTAGGAGCCGCTTGCTTATGTCGGGGCCGGTCCGCATCTCATTCGCGCCTGCCGACCGGCGTCAAACCGACGAGCGTGAAAGCAAATATGAAACAGTTCCCGTGCCAGCCCGACAAACAAAGCAACAGACGACTTGCTGTCAGACAGAGACGGCAGAGAATCACAAACACCCCGTGCTAGCATCCCCACCACCACCCTCGACGCGACATAATCAGCGCAACGAGGACGGCGGATAAAGTCTTCGGCAAGAGATAAGACGAGAATGACTCATACGATGGGCGATGCGCCGTCAATCGCTTGTTTAGCTTGCGTGAGGCCCAAATATGCTAACGGCGGCGCGATAAGACGGCCAAAAAGCTACATTGTGCTCAACAGAAGGGGAGAGATGACAATCGGGGAGTGCGGGGGCGGCGGGATCAGGGCTGTCTTTGAGGAAAACGAGTGGCCCACATTCACATCGGGCGGGCCAGATCTGACCCACAACACGAGTCAAAATAATGCTTGGTCCCAACGCAAATTATGGTTCGGACAGAATTTGCGTAGCAAACATCAGTGTCTGAAGTAACGTCTGCCCGGACGCCGGCGGCGTGCAGCTTTTACGTTGGGCATATACTTTTTTTATTTCAAATCAAATGTTTTCTTTTTTTCAAAAAAGCAAACATTTTAACGAATATTTCAAAATTGGAATAAATTATTATTATAATTATTATTCCAATTTCGAAATCTTTGGTGGCTTTGGTTTGGTTTGGAAATTTCGGAATTTCGGTTTGTTTGGCAATTTGCATACTGTCATGTTTTGCGTGACGGTGATGGTGGGTGCGGATCCCAAAAAGCAAGCAGGAGGGAGCAGGAGGTTGTTTTGTGAAATAAAGTCAGCAGGAACAAAATGTAAAACATCAAAATAAACTGAACAGAAAAAATACAAAGTATCAAAAGAAAACCAAGTGTAAAAGTCCGTCAATGTTAAACACATGCACAGCATACAATGTATGTGATTGCAGACAAAGCATGCAACAAACAATGAACCGACACCGGATGGTTGTGCCGGGAGTCCTTTTAAGTGTCACTGATTAAAACGACCAGCAGCTGCGAGGCTGCAGACAGGGCGGACAGCACCACCCGTTGGTCGCCAACCAGATCATGACACATGCACGGCAGCTAATCAGAAGCCTGCTTCACACTTCTGGACTTTCCTGAGCGTTATAAGGTCGTGCATTTGCATCATTTTCCAAAGTAGATGCACAGAACCTCAGCCCCAGAAGAAAGATTCAAAAGAAGCTAATACAATTTATGATGCTACAAAACGTAAACCTACATTATCCCTTGACTGTAAAGTGATCTTGAGAGTTTTGAAAGGCGCTTAGAAATTCAATCTATTTTTATTAAAAGCATCGTAGAAAGAGGAGTGCACATGGCTTGTAGCAGACGACGCAACACAAACATTGCATTGTGCAACAAGACGAACAGCGTATGGACAAACGACAACTGGAGAAAAATCATCAGCAAGGGATATTTACCATCTATTAAGCAAGGGAGCATTTGTTGTAGGTACACCCTTCATAAAAAAAATCCTTAATATTTTGCAACAATGTTTTTTTTTTGCGATTAGTCGTTTTATTGTGTCTCAAGTTGTGAAAAATGGGGCAGGCAACTTCATGGCCGGGCAGGCAACTTTTCAGAGTTGTCTGCCCTGGTGTCCGGTAACTTTTTCTTTAGTTTCTTCTTCTTTAGTTTTTCAGTTTTAGACACTGCAAACATCACCGAATAAAATGAAGTGGTGGGCAAGATTTGACTTTGACACCAATGATGTAAGGATTAGCCAGCTACCTGAATAGAAAAAGAGTTAGCTAACTCGCTAGCTAGCTCGCTAGCTTATTCGATTGCTAGCTGGCTCAAACGCTATCTGGCTCAATCACTAGTTAGCTCACTAACTAGCTAGCTAGCACGATAGATGAGCATTGGCGTCCTGATTGGATGGACGTAATTATCCGCCAAAGACACAAACAAAAATGGAAGCTTTGACAGACCCGCAGAGCAAAGTGCGCTTTGCCTTATCAGCCATCCAGAACATCATCTCCACGTCTCCCCGGCATCCCCAAAATGGAGAAACGGACACTGCGCAGGCAATTAGTGTCGACATTTGCATCATTTTCAGAACATGGCACCGAAGTGGCACAGCTGGCTCATGTTATGTTGGCAGGAGAACTAAGTGATGCTAAAACCTTCCAAGCTAGGGTTCTTCTGTGCCTGCCAGCCCTGATTGCAACACCCCGGCCACCCCTCCCCCGGTCCCCTCAAGCACTGCACGCCTTCTTTTGTCTGGCTTCCGTATCTTCTGCAGATAGCATCAGAGTGAGGCCTCAGTCCATTTTTTTTCTCTTCCATTTTTGGAGACAGCGCCGCGGCGCACCTGTACAGTGAACAATGGGGGCCGGCGCATGCAGACATTTTCATCACGTCTGTAAACAAGAGGCGCCAGGTCACTGATGCGTAGCGGAACGGGAAGGACCTCTGTTGACTTGAAGTGAAAACGTTGGGGGCAACGCCAGATAAACATGTATGTTAATAAATGCTCTCCCACAAGGGCGGCGCTCTCTCTTGCACTACCATCACCACCGCCAGATGCTCCTCCGCCATCTTGGTCGGCGCCGCAGGCTTCATCCTGTCCAGAAGATGAAGGAACATTTCGGTCTCTTTTCCCCATTCCTACTTGGTTTTTCATCGGAACAAGCAATGATCCTTTCAATGCCACATTTGGAGTCAACACTTGAGCTTTTATCACCAGGTCATGCGCGTGACGGCACAATCAAGATTTCGTCTGTTTTCCTCTTTTTATTTGCCTTTTCCGGGAAGGTGGCAGCACGTTTGCATCCTGTCATATAGGTCCCCTCATACGCATATGTTAGCTGCGGGAAGTGTCATCATTAAAAAAAAAACAGTCACCCCATTACGGAGAACCTACGCGTGAATTATTCAGGAGGCACAGCACACTCATATTTCCCCCATTTCAATCTGGGTCTTA
Source organism: Hippocampus bargibanti (assembly GCF_051943395.1). Taxonomy (NCBI): domain Eukaryota; kingdom Metazoa; phylum Chordata; class Actinopteri; order Syngnathiformes; family Syngnathidae; genus Hippocampus; species Hippocampus bargibanti. The sequence continues at coordinate 2,868,371 of NC_142747.1, read as the reverse complement.
TTTTTCTCCTTCGTGGAAAGCCAAGTATTGGGACCCATGGCAGTTAGGGACATGATTTGCCCTGAATGAGCAAGGGTCCAACACTCGGAGGCCCTGCCATGGGCCAGGTTTATAGGGGAACCCACCTCTGTCCTTGTCAACGGGACTTTGATCTCACTTCTAAAACGAACATTGCATAGTACAGTTTTGTGTCAAATGAGGTCCACTAAACATCCATGGTGGCCCGGTCATCCATGAAGGGGTTTGGGCATTCTTCCATCTTCTCAAAGTTTATCATTTTATTCCCGGGTAGGGTTTTGGAGGTTTTTCCTTACCATCATGAAGGTCGTGCATGCTTGTGTACATGTGAAGCCCTGAGAGACTGTTAAGCCCTTAGAGACTGGTCTAGAGAAATGAAGGCCACACCACTTGTTTAGGCAACATACAATTCAGCCTAAGGCCCCCCATTTCCAGGGACTGTAGCTTCCAACCAGCCGGTCTGCTCGTGGCTGGCCGCTAAGCAAACAAAAATGAACCGGTCGCTCTGGAGGACCTGCTTGAAGCGGGTCATGGCCATAAACGACGCCGAGTGTTTGGAGAAGCCGCTCGTGGCCATACCTCACGTTAGTGAGTGGCCACTCCACGCGAGCGACAAGAGCAAGACCCCGGTGCTGAAGAGGCCCTCGACCGCCTCTGTGAGTCCTCGCCCACCCGAGATCCTTAATGAGCTCCGGGCGAAGGCGTGGAACAACACCATTAAAGACAAAATGGATCAATGGAAACTCTCCACGCTCAAGCACAGTGACCAATGATTCGACAGTGCCCGTCTCTTCGAATGAGGTTAGTCTTTGATGAAAGTCCAGACCACCTCGGCTAAGACCAAGACATTAACGAAGCAACAGATTGATCAGAATTGTTCACAGGCTTCCCAGAGCTTACTGGTGAGAAGATCAGGGGTTGGAAACCACTTCACTTGAAAGATGAGGACATATTTAGCGCATGGCTACATGATTCCAGAAGGCCTGGAGAAGAAGCCAAGTGACCAGCGGTTCAATGACCCCACGCTACGCCGGGCCAGGTTGCTTGTTTGCGCCTGATTCGTCCCTGACGGCGCCACATCGTTAGCCGGTCACTCGTGAGCCCGAAGGCCGAAAGCTGCTTGCACGCCATCCAAGAGGCCATGCTTGATTTCAAACCTCTTGGGACCAAGCAACGAATAGGGGTTTGCGGGGGTGGGAGGGTGGGGGTCCTTTCCGCCCTGGAAGCAATGGAAGAACAGAAGTCTGTCTGTGTGTGTTTTGCTGCTGTCTCGAAATGTGAGCCAGATTTGCGCAGGGAGGCTGAGTAGATCTCACAATAAGACTTGCTTCCAACTTCAACCATGTGGGGATTCAACACCATAGCACGGGTTATGGCCCTAATATATGCTGTATTTTTCCTGGGCCAAATAGAAGAAGAATTAAAAAAATCATCTTGTAGCCTTCATATGTTTTGGCGCCCAATTTCTGTCACCGCCATTTTGAAATGTGACTCGCATGGCATTTGTGTTTCTTTTCAATTTCCTTGCGGCAAAGACGTCCTTCCCATAGGGACGTTGTTTCCAGCGCATGTCGACAAACCCAGACGATTCACGCCTTCAGTTGTAGTTTCTTGTCACGTGTTCTCATCACGGGACGGAGTCGGACCGGAAAAGTCAAAAACCGAAACGGCCTTCCGGTAATTGACTTCCTGTCCAGTTCAAAGACCTTCATCCCAGTCGTAATGGTGGAGACCTGACCTGTATTTATTTGCCTGCCATTTCCTGCCTGATGGATATCTGCAGCTGGGCTTGTTCCCGCCATAAAGACCCATTTATCGGAAGAGTCACCCAGAGAACCCAGAGAACCAGAATGCCCCAAGGGCCACTCGGGAGGTTTGTCTTCCGGCATGCTGTCCAAACGTTTCCTCAAAGGGCGGAAAGTAAAGGCATCACAAACACTGACTAATTCCAAGTCCCCGGTTGGCCATTCCTGACATATTCCAACAGCTGCTATTTGCCTGGAAAAGGGTCCAACCAGAAATCCCCACCACCATAGGGAAGGTGTCTATTAAAAACCAGTCAATTAGCATCTCAATTGGCTCGGCATAAACTACGCTGCTATCAGTCCTTGAAAGAGTCATTGCGTCCATCAAAGGCACCAGAGACAGATGTTCTTTTGTGCACTCCCTCTGACCAAATCTCCTGGTTTCTACTGCCACCGACAGCTGCGGCCAGTGCACGTGCTAGGTGCAACATGTTTAGCATTCAATTCAGTGGCTCCTTGTAGACCGAAAAAGAAAAAGTCCACGCACTGTTGAACAACTACCAGTGTCTGAAATATTGTCTTCCCGGGCGCCCGGGGCGTGCAACTTTTACTTCGGGCGTAGAACTTCAGAACGTTTACGCACGGGTGGCCAAAAACTTCTTCAAGAAAAAAAAAAGAAAAAAAAAACGAAATATATTTTTTTCTAATCAAACATTTGCTATTTCGAATAAAGCAAACGTTTGAACGAAGATTTCGAAATCTGAATAAATTCTTCCAATTTTTAAATCTTTGTTCGGTTTGGAAATTTCGGAATTTCGGTTCGTTTGTCAATTTGCATACTCGAGACGGCAGCCAATCAGAAGCCTGCTTTGTGCATCCGGACTTTCCCGAGCTTTATAAGGTCGTTCATTTGCATATCATTTTCCAAAGTAGATGCCCAGAACCTCAGCCCCAGAAGAAAGATTCAAAAGAAGCAAATAAAATTTATGACGCTACAAAACGTAAAACGTACATTGTCCCGTGACTGTAAAGTGTCCTTGAGAGTTTCGAAACGCGCTTAGAAATCGATGTATCATTATTAAAAGCATCGTGGAAAGAGGAGTTCACGTGGCTTGTAGCAGACGATGCAAAGGAGCATTTGTGGTAGGTACATCATTAATACAAAAAATCCTTAATACTTTGCAACAAGGGTTTTTTTTTTGCGATTAGTCGTCTGATTGTGTTTCAAGTTGTGAAAAATGGGGCCGGTAACTTTATCGCCGGCCAGGCAACTTTTCAGTTGTCTGCCCTGGTGTCCAGTACAGTTACGTACGTACAGTTACAACAATTGACTGTATTCGATTCTTTTAAACATCCATCCACGAGGTCGGATTATTCCATTCCACGTTTCTTCTTTCGACTCTGGTCAGCATGAAGCAGTCGTGTCACTTGAGAGCAAATAAAATCTACCCAAGCATTCGCGGAGCAGCCCCTGCGTATGTGTGTGAATACCACATTTAAGGGTGTCATAAATCGACAGCTCAAAGCGCGACCTTCAAAGCTGTTCTTACCATAGGCAAAACATATCTAAAATTGTTGATTCTAGAAACCCTGAATCATTTAGTTACAATTTGTCCTTGAAATTAGGAAAATAAGTACAAATTCTTGATAAAAGCCCCTTGCAAAAGCATCTGGTTCATCTCCTTTATCTGAACAAGCCAAACAAGTCGCCAGACAAGCTACATCATAAAACAGACAAACAGCAGTCACCACCCCCCTGGCCCCCCAACTCCAAAGCGCCCTTCTTCCTTTATGATGAATGAATAAGGCCGCAAGAGTCCTTGAGGGTTTGCGAGGGCTTGGTGGGGGGGACGGCGAGGAAATGCCATTGGCCTATCTGTCTCAATTGTTCTCAATGGCCCACGATTTCTATGAGGCCGTGCAGGAATGCGCGTGTGGATTTTGGCCAGAAAAAAAAACGAATGCCGCAAAGCCACGACTTGTCTGAAACGATGGCCCAATTATTGCAGTCGCCTTGTGCACCGGCTCAACCTTGCCAAACGAGTACACAGATTACTCAATCAGACACTTTTGTCTTCTTAAAACGGTCAAATGCGGTCCGGGGGCCAAATGCGGCCTGTGATGAATTTTCATCCGGCCCTCATAATAGTTAAGTGCTGCCATCTATGGGCTTAGGAACAGGAAATTAGTATTTGACTAATCGACCAAATGAGTCCCCCAAATTTTTTAAAAATGGTAATTTTCTACATGAAAAAAAATATATATAAAATGGTGACTTTGGCATTTTTTGGGAAAATGTTCTAAATTGTCAATTTTCAAATTGTGTTGAACAATTTCTAAAATGGTGGTTTTCTACATTTTTTTATGTTCTAAATTGGTTATTTTCTATTATTTTTAGAATGTTTTCTAAATTGACAATGTTAAAAAATGTTTGGTAAATTTTCGAAAATGGCGATTTTCCAAATTTATTGAAAAACTACATTGGCAATTTAAAGTTTTTTTTTATTTTTTCTGAAATGGCGGGTTTCTACATTTTTTTAAAATTTTCTAAATTGGTTATTTTCTTTTTTTTCTAAATTGGCAATGTTCAAATTTTTGGGTACATTTTCGAAAATGGTCATTTTTCCAAATTTTATGAAAGCGTTCTAAATTGGCAATTTTCATTTGTTTTAACATTTTATAGAATGGTGGTTTTCTACATTTTTGGAACATTTTCTAAATTGGTTATTTTCTATTTTTTTTAATTTTCTGAATTGGCAATTTTCACATTTTTTTGGGTACATTTTCGAAAATGCCGATTTTCCATTTTTTGGGGAAAATTTTCTAAATTGGTGATTTTCTATATTTTTAAACATTTTCTAAAATGCTGAAAATCAACCAAAAACAATTACTTCTGTTCAACTGTTGTAAAACAGATTGTGTTAAAAAAAGGGAAGTGAATATTCAATTTGAATCAATGAGGTTTCTTCAAAAAAGTACAGTTGACGGCTGAAGAAACCTTCTCATCGATGGACCACTCCTGTACGACTGAGAGCTTACACAGACATTCAATTTGAATGTTCAGTGTCAATTCAATTTTGAGAGGCATGTTACAAATGAACCAAAACACATGCTTATGACAGCTGAAAATTAAAATAAAAAAGCAAACGTGACACACAGAAGCGCTCACTGAAATGTATTTGAATGAATTGCTGTTATATGTAAAGAACGTCAGCCAATGTCCTAAAAAAGATTCCTTGCTGATCTCCGTAGAAACGCTGATTCCTTCCTTCTTCAATTGAATTCATGATCACCCTGTTGGACTCAAGGTTAGCCGGGTTGGCACACAAGGACATTCCTCAGGGGGTTCAGGGGGGGGGGGCTGCAACGCTTGGTTGCCACTAAATAAACTGAGTTGTTTTATGGGCTGCTGGCGATCGTAAAACTGGACAAAATGACAGCTCAGACATTGGAGGAGGGAAGGGGGGGGGGGGTCTGAAGAGCTAAAGATGGCAAATCGCCTCACAAGCAGTCCTGGCATTATTCAACTTATTTTTGTGGATTTGTTTTTTTTTTTCTCACACTGTCAACAGACAATACATGTAATTTAATGTAGTGTCGTATGTAAAGTGAGGTAGTGTTGTATGTAAAGTGACGTATGCAAAGTGACGTAGTGTAGTAATGCAAAAACAAACAAAAAAAGTTGAAGTGAGGTCTTGAAGAAAAAAAAGAAAAATAGAGTTCAGGATGATAGTACAGCGTGTACTCAGGGTTCGGTGAGTGTGGCAGTGGGAAGGGGCAGGGGGGCCAGGGCTGGGAGGGAGTTGAGTCTCCTGATTGCCTGTTGGCAGAAACTGTCCTTGGGCCTACTGGTCTTTGCTCAGAGACTCCGCAGTCTCCTACCCGATGGCAGCACGCTGAAGAGGCTGTAGGAGGGCTGGGTGGGATTCGCCAGCGATCATGATGGCTCTGTGGGTGAGGCGGTTGTTGTAAATGTCCTGAAGAGGGTGGGTGGGGGGGAGACACTGATGATCTTCTCAGCTGTCCCCACGATGAGTCTTACGGCAGGACACGGGGCTGATGATGAAAAACCTCACGCTCGGACTTAGGATGTCAACGAGGCCAAAGTTTGTCTGACCTTGAATGGAGTTAAGGTCCGAAAGGAAATCCTGCAGTATGGATTCACCAGTATGGATCCACCAGAGAAGAAAATAGCCCGAGGTGAGGTGCTAGCAGAAAGAGGCGACTCTTCTATTTGTCCTTTACATCTCGTCGTTCTCAGGGACCAATCAGACAGATCGGCAGGACTCTGCGTTCCTATTCTGGCTTCGCATCTGTCGGTGGAAACCCTCCAGAGACATTGGCTGGGAAATGTTTGCCTGACTCATTCATCGCTAGCCGCCAGGTAGCCTAGCATATCTGCTGATACTGTTACAAGTAGGGACCCCTCACTAGGGGGGGGGGGGGTGCGCCATGACAAAAGAGCCAAAAGGCAAATCGCACACAGATGGCTCGTATCAACGGGCGCTTTCGGCACAACGCTTGAAGTGCGGCTTCTCAGTTGCATCTTGGGTGACGCACCCCGGGGACCCGTCTTGCTTAGACCTCTGCAAAGGCAGTTGCAGTAACCGTAGAAGCCCAAGCGTTAAATGCGTGGAGACAATACGTCGGAAAACAAAAGCTGAGCGCGAAGGAATGCTACGCGGTAGACTCGATCTGTGACGGCCAAAAGACCATGGCGTGATTTAAGCGCGCCTTCGCGCTGCGGTGGGTCGGGCTCAGCGTCCCCCACTCCCCACCTCCTTCATCTCTCACGACTGTTGTTTTGTATACCTCCTTATTGAAAGTGTCCAAGCATGCCCGGCATTCCTAATAGTTTTGAAAGGTGCTTATGAACGAAATGCATTATTATATATTAGTAATAGTGATCCACTGCTGAAAAGGACGCTTTGGATTGGATTGGATTGGATTGGATTGGATTGGACTGGATTTGCCTTTATTAGTCTCACAGTGCAGAAATTTACATTTCACAGCAGCAAAGTGATGAAAGGAATGAAAGTAGAAAAACAAAATACATGAGCTGCTGGAAAGGCAGCCACTCTTGCGGCGCCATCTTGAAGTCAAAAGAAAAAAAAACTAAATAACAAATAATATGACAGCATAGAGACAATATGACAAATCAAAGACACAGAGAGACATTCATTCTTCAGGACTTGCTGTACTTTGATCCTCTCATCTTTCATCTAGAACTGCTTCATGTCACAAAGAGGGTACAGCAAATGCTGAATAATGAAGGACTCTCTGTATCTTTGTTTTGTCATATTATTTGTTATTTAGTTTTTTTTTTGTTCTTTTGACTTTTGTTTATGGAGACATTAGTAAGAAATACAGTAAAGTCTCGTTATATCGATATTCAAGGGAGTCCGAAAAAATATCGATATAACCGGGACTATCGATATATCCGACCCTGTTTGCATGTAATTTTCTCCGTGCGTGCATAGAAATAGTATCGATATAACCGGGACTATCGATATATCCGATATCGATATAACGAGACTTTACTGTATTGTGCTACGTCAATTATCTTTGTCTTTACTGTAATACCGTACAATAGCTATCTGGCTGGGTGGCTATCTGGCTGGCTAACTATTAGCTACATATTAACTTGCTAGCTAGGTTTCTATCTCTTTGTCTTACTATTCTATCCAAGTTACTTCCGGGTTGAGTGAGCGCTGGCGCGTGCCGCTGCTCGCCCACAGAAAAACTTATCCTGTGACTGTAAAGTGACCTTGAGAGTTTTGAAAGGTGCTTATAAATTAAATGTTTTTATTATTATTATTATTATTATTATTATTATTATTATTATTATTATAGAGGCCATTTAGACTTGTGGATGATACCGTCGCTCAATCCCGGCTCGCTGGGCCTCTGCCAAATGTCACCGGTCCAGTTTTTTCATAAACGAAGAGGCCTGAACTCTTAAAATTTCAACACTATAAGCTGAAGCCCTGTAAAGACACGCCTGTTCACGGAGGAGGACTGCTCGGTCGTACCAATGAGGAGGAATGCTGCGCATGAACTATTAAAGGCAAGATCAGAGTGAAATATTTTGATACCCAATACCCTCATAAATAATTCCAACAGCGCCAAAATTAATCAACTTGTTCTTCATGTAATGCAGAAGGCTGGTGTGGGTCTCCCCAGGGAAGGCGTCTGATGTAAGATCTCAGACAAGAAATCCATCTGCCGATGATTTTCAACGTTGTAGAAGAGCGCAAGCACCCTGATGTGTCGCGATGCGTCTTGACCGCGCCGCATGGTGTATTTATTCCCTTTGATCTGCTTGGTCAAAGGCTGGTCCGTCGAGAAGCTGGATGGTTGCAGAATGCTAGCATGTCCAATTATCGGCCAGGAAAGGAGCAAGAGGAGTTGGCCAATTAGAGGAGATGGAGGCCCCCAGTGGAGAGACAGACGGGCAGGCAAGCAGACAGAAATATTGCCCAAGGAGATGGAGATGAGGGAGGGAGGCACTTGCCACCTCAAAATGTACCTCAAAACATAAAATCTTGATTTCCGATCAAGATTTTCCAATCAAGATTGTTCTTCTTCTTTTCCTTTCGGCTTTTCCCTTCAGGGGTCGCCACAGATGTCCTCCATCTATCCTGGTTTTGTGCATCCTCTTCTCTCACACCAACTACCTTCATGTCCTCTTTGACCACATCCATAAACCTCCTCTTCGGTCTTCCTCTCGGTCTCCTGCCTGGAAGTTCAAGGCTCAGCATCCTTCTCCCGATATAGTCACTCTCTCTCCTCTGGACATGTCCAAACCGTCTCAGTCTGGCCTCTCTGACTTTCTCTCCAAATCCTCTAATATGAGTTGTCCCTCTAATGTACTCATTCCTGATCCTATCCAACCTGGTCACTCCCAAAGACAGAGGACTGCATGTCATCTGCCACCCCCCACTGCTGTTTATGGTTGTGACCACCGCCCCAGAATTCAAGTCCCACTGACCAAATAACTCAATGGGCACCATCTCGCCATCCCACGCCCAGAAAACAATCTCCACAAATACAAACAACGAAGGAACATGTCAACATTCATTGAGGGACACAAGAAAAATATTGAAACTCAGCCTGGAGCAGCACAAATAAACAAATGAACAGACAAGCCTCCCTCCTCCCCAACCCCCTCACCCTCGTCTGTAAAAACAAAACCTCTCTGCGCCGAGGTAACCATCTCCTATTTCCACATCTCCTGACTTGAGCAGGGAAATGCAATTTTGGACGTACGAACAAAATCAGGACGGAGGCGAAAAGAGCTGGAAGATGAGAAGCAGATCACCATTGACAGGAAGCCCCCCCAGGGCGGGAAAAATGATTATTATAAGCCTTGCCAAGTGGCAGTCCGCCAAATCCTTGAGTGAACAACATGTAATTGGGTTATTACTTCCTAAATAATAGCGTGTATCCAAGTAGAACAAAAGCTCTTTTGAGCGTGTGCCACCGTTTACGCTGATTTACGTGGAACATTATCTCTCGCTTAAAGGACAACCGACACTATTTTTTTGTTTAACTGAAATTAGAAAAACGTTTTATAGCATCTAAAATACACAAAACACACAGGCTGATATTTTTAGTCAAATGCAAAACACCAATAAAAATGACTTAAAGTGTAACAAAACTGCCGCAAAATAAGCTCGGAACAGGGGAGATTCAGAATGTCCCGCCCCCTTGTTCGTGAAGTCACGCCAGGATACTCCTTCACAAACTGCCTTGCTACAGAATGAAAACAATGGCTTCAGAGAGTTCAGATTCGGAGAAGATGCTTTCTTGTTACTCATCCAGTTATGAATATGATTAAAATAGTTCTGAAGAGGAAAGCACAAATGTTTTCAATCGATTAAATAAGTTATTCCATATCAATTCGAGCCGTCTGGACTCCAATGTCCAGAAAATGCACAAGATGGTGCACAAGCTCCGTTAGAAATGGGCTGATTTGTCCGCTGGGAATTTGTGTAAACGTACACCTTCTTTATGCGTGCTACCGCAATTGGCTGTGACACACAATGATTCACCATTGCGTTATATATGTAGTTTTCCTTCTAATTTCCCAATCAACACGGTGTTTTCAGACAAAAAAAGTACCCAAAATGCATTGTGTGTTGTTTTCTCGGTCAGGGGCGTTCCTAATGTGACGTCACTTAGTCGCAACCCCCCATTGTTACCCCAGCGCAGACAACAGCTGCAAATTACATAGCAGAGGCGACGCTTCCCGGATGTTTACAGCTGGCTCCCTGGCCGCCAGCCACTAATTTGTCCACTCGCCACCGCATCCCTCGAGCATTGTAAACGCCGCTTTGAACAATGGGAGCGGGGCACGGATGTTTAATACATTCGGGCTCCTCTGCGGGCGTCATTTGGAGAAAAAATCTCGGCTGCAAGGTGCCGAGAATGGCGGCCCATCACGCTCCCAGTGGACTTTAGCTGCTAGCGCTCAGGCCCAGTGACGTTTGAAGTACACGTCAGCAGCGGCGAGGAGCTCCACTCGGCCCGACCGGTCTCACTTGGCGGTTCAGTTTTGCCCCAGGACTTGCGAGAACCGCTTTTTGTCGCACACAGAAGCCAGTTATTAGTCTGCCCTCGTTTCTTGAGTAGTCATCAGCGCTGACCGCAGCCGACAAAGCTTACCTTTTGTTCTCCGGCACATCGCCGCCGCCATTTTTTCTTTAAAGTCGAGCGTATCCTGTAGCAAACCACATCAGTGACTTCTACAGACACACACGCGCGTTTCCCTACTGGGGCTGTGGGGGGGGAATCTGGATTTACTTAATTGAAAAAAAATGTGCGCATGATTGAGTCTTCACATTGCGTGGAATTTCAAGTCAATGATTGTGGGACACATGCGAATTATCAACGTAAGACATCCATAACCATCAGCGCCAACCGGGTGCTGCACTTTACTAGTGACGGGAATAAATCAGTAAATCCGTCCACAGTGTGAAACAGCAGCAACATCCAAAGTCTCCACAAAGTTTCATCCAGTCATTCCTCATGAACAAATGCTGATTTGTGCTGCATCAGTATCCCCATCCCGTCCAAAAGGACGACAACAGAAAAATTTGACGCAGG